>NC_031769.1:90221415-90298073 GCF_001522545.3 Parus major
CGCAATTTTCCGGGAGGCGGGGGGGCTGCCTCGGCTCCCGCCGGGAGGCTCTGTCCTCCCGGGACGGGTCTCGGCCGCCGCCGAAGTTTGCGCGCTCGGGTCGCTCCGTGGCCCCCTCTCTCCGGCCGCGCCGGCGGGGGCAGCTTCTCTGAGCCGCGCCCCCTCCCGCCCGTCCCGGGGTCCCGCCGGCCGCGGGCGGCTGCCGGTGCCGTTTGGGTGATGCTGCTCGCACGTCCCTCCCCGAGAAAGACTCCGAAGTTCCCCGCAAGGTCGCGGGGGAGCGTTGCGTAACGCCGGGCGCTGCGGTGCCGCCGGCCGTCCGAGCTCCGGGACGCCGCGGCGGGTGGGGGACGGAGGGACTGCCCCGCCGCCAGAGCGCTCCCGGCTTCCCGAGCCTCCCGCCTGCTGGCTGCCCGCGTGGGAGCGCGCTCCTTTCCTCCCTGCTCGGCGCCGGAGAGAGCGCTCGTCTTCCAGGGGCTTCGGCGGAGCTTTGTGTTTTCGCGGTCTGGCCTGAGCGTTGCATTGATTGGAGCACCTAGTGCACCCCGGGGTACTGCTCGATTTTTAAGAGGTTCGATAATAGGCAAACTATCTTGGTGACCTTTTAGCATGTCCCGCACAGTGCTAAATGACCTTAAAACCCCCACCCCCAATTCGGGCTTTTCAGTGCTCTGCTAAGTAATTTTATGCCAGTCGCTTTGGCGTTGATGTTTTTCGTTGTTGTTGCTGTTGTTTTTTTTCAGACATTTAGTTTCAAAATTAGCATTTGGCATACTCATTAGACTTTCGTTTCTTAAAAAATAATTTCTGAAAACAGCACAGTATTTGCTCTATAGGATTTTTGTGCTTTGAGCACTGATCGATAAAGTTAGCAAGTCAAAATATATCTGTACAAAATCTTTAAACAATATGTAACAGCTATAGAAAAATAATTAGTCCTGGCGAGGTCAAATGGTGTTTATATCCTCATAATCCATCTGGAAACAAATTGTGGTAAGTCTTGTTCTGCATTTGTATGTCTGGGCTGCAGGAAAGGTTTCTGATGGGTAATTGTGTTTCTGTACCCATTATGGTAATGTGTATTAATTTTTCTGTTTGGAGAAATCACAGTCAGTACAGCAAAGCCCTTCAAAGGGATTGAGCCACTTGCTCCAAAGCAAAGTAAAGTAAAATGCATTTTCTAGTCCTGTGATAAAACAGGCAGACCTCTTTTAGGAAGCTGAAGAGCAATCAGAAACACATCCAGTTGCAAAAGCTGAATTTAGTTGCATATGTTAAATTTGTTCTTTTAGCAGATTTATGTGAAGATGTTCTTATTTCTCTGGAGTACTCTCTAATAACAGTGATCTTACTACCTTTGCAATAAACCCACAGAAAAGTGTGTCATGTATGATTTTTCATTGACCACAAAGCCCGTTACAACATCTTCCAGAATGGCTAAGCGGCTTTCACTTCCCTGTATATGGGATGTCTGAGCATTTGTGAACACTCAGGACTCACTGTTTTCCTGCTAAGGCACTCCAGACTTGAGAGAAGTGTGTTCCTTGAAGCGTGAGCGCTGAGCTCTGTTCAGATTCAGGCTGAAGTTGCTGATGATATCAGCAGTAGCTCCCTACACCTGCCTGGTAAAATGCCCCACTTACTGTAGTGGTTCATCAGTTCTGCCTGTACCATTCCATCTGGATTGCTCAGTTGAGATCTCACTGGCTGGCTTTGTTTGGAAATTTATGCAAAATGGTGTTTATAGAGTACTTCTTAGTCTCAGAATTTGCTTGTAGATTCTGAATAAGCTGTGAATGCAGTAACCCTCAGGACTTTGTATTTCTGCTTGTACAAAATACACTTGCAAAGGGCTTTGTTCCTACTGTGAAGTTAACTTCACTGTTTACCCTTTTATTAAAATCTGAGAAGCGCTATGTGATACTCGTATACTACTGAAAAAAATAGTCAGAATGTTCCTGCTGCTTTTCACTACTTATTTTAAGCAAAGAGGAAACAAAAGGTGCCTTGTCTGACAAACTCACTTTCAATCGCTCATGTGGGGCTAAATCTTTTCTTTAAGAAAAAAAAAAAAGCTGCACTGATTCTTATTTAAATTCATGTACTGTACCGTACATCATCCTCATTGTAATATTGTAAACATGTGTTTGCCTGCTTGTTCTTCCTCAGCAATTGTGAGGGTTGGTTTTGTTTGATTTTTTTAATTGCATTTTGCAGCTTGTTTTTTTTTTCCTTTTATGCTGTGTTGTAACAGAGTACGTTTGCTATCAGCAATGGTATAAGATTTCTCTTTTTCCAGCAGGAGAAATTACCCTTAGAGTCATTACTGCATGTACTTATTAAACCAATTAAAATTTGTTTTAAAACTTAGAACATTTACAGAGTTAAACTAGATCTGTTCAGACCCTGATGTGGCCCATTTTTAAGAGTGCCACAGATGACAAAGACGACAAATTTAAGCCACAGTATTAAGCGTATTTGCTAACACTTCTTTTTCACTATCTACGTAGTTGTACTGCGAAAAGAATATTCCACAGTATTTTGCAAAGCATGTGGCATGCAGTTCAGAAAATATGACTTCTGGGGTCAAGCACCACAATTTTCTTTAAAATAAGTGGTATTCTCTTCTCTGGGATAGGTGTCTTTAGTTCAGTTTTCCATGCATAAATGCTATGGTATTCTTTAAAAGTCTAGACATCTCCTTCGCTGCTGCTACCCATTTCCAGTCTAATTATTTTGGGGTTCATTTATTTAGAGGAAAGTTTTTGGCAAGGCACGTCAGGAAGGGTGTTTGAAGTGGTCAGTGCTGACTCATTTAATAACAAGCCGTTTATACAGTTGAGGAAAAGAAAAGACAGGGAAAAATCACTTTTCAGGATGTGGCTCCACCAGTGACTTCTGCAGCTGCCATTCTGAACCTGTGCCAGTGTGGGAGCAGTCAGGTACCTTCACAGCTGTAGGAGTTTGTCTGTCTAGATCTGTTCTAAGGAAGCATTCTGAGAAACAGCAGAATAGATATTTGTCAACCTTCACAGTCAAGTACTTGGGGAGAAAGAGGGAAACTTTGAGATCTGTCTTCCTGGAGAAGAGAATGCTCTGGAGAGACTTGTTGCAGCCTTCTAGTATCTAAAGGGGACCTGCAAGAAAGTTGGAGAGGGACTTTTTACAAAGGTGTGTAGTTATAGAGCAAGGGGGAATAGCTTTAAGCTGAAAGTAGATATACTTAGATTAGATGTTGGGAAGAAATTCTTCTCTGAGGGTGGTGAGACACTGCACTGGGTTGTCCAGAGAGATGGTGTGGGTGCCCCATCCCTGGAAGTGTTCAAGGCCAGGTTGGATGTGGCTCTGAGAAACCTGATCTAGTGGAAGGTGTCCCAGCCCTTGGCAGAGCAGGAAGGGAACTAGGTGATCTTTCCTTTGCATCCCAAATCATCATATACTTCTGTATTCCTGAAAGAACAAAGGCACTTTTCACAGTTGAAGGTGACCTATCCTCCAGCATCCAGAGTGCAGACCAATGTGATTACAGCTGCTCAACTTTCAGAACGCCCATTTTGTCAAAGGCACTTTGGAGGATGATTGCACACCCATATGTTACTGAACATGTTTTTCCAATTTTCTTGGTATAGGAGATCCTACCAGAGGTTTTGGAATTGACTTGACCTATATAATAAAAAAATACAGTCTTTTAAGCTTTTCTTTATTTTAGCTACAAAATGCTACAATGCTTCTGAATGCTGTTGTTGTCAGTCTTAGAGTCTACATAAGTTAACAGTGCCTTGAGGTGAATGAAACAAACCTGTTCTTTACTGTTGTATTGTTTTCTTGCTTTCTCTGAAGCTAGCTAAAATAATTCCCATCTCAGTAAATGTTACATAATGTTATATAATATTCTGCCAGTGTTCTGTTTTTCCAGAAGTTTCTGGAGTTGTATACTAGACCCTAAAGAAGAACCCACAGCTGATATTTTCCTAATAATGTAAAAAGCTCACTGATGCCATTTTCAGACTGTAAGGTAAAGGTATGACTTTAGAATAGCCATTGTGCGTCAAGCTAGAGGTCTGTATATAATCTGTAAACTTTTCTCTGTTTTTTTGTTTTGGTCAATTATCAGGGACTGATATGGGGGCCAGTGGCGTTTAACATCTTTATTAATGATCTGAACGTTGGGGTGAGCATGGACCAGCACGTTCAGCAGGCATGTGAACTTCTGTACATCAAGTTGGGCAGTGTCTGACGCTGTGGATGACAGGGCTGCTAGACAGAGGGACAGGCTGGAAAGATGGTATGACAGGAAGTTTGTGGAGTCCAAGTGATGCAGCTGAGCCAGGGTTAACACCATGCAACAGTACAGGCTGGGATCAGCTGTCCAAAGAAAAACACTGCATGGGAGTCCTGGAGGACAAGTTGAATGAGGATCAGCAGTGATGGCCAGCTGCACCTGGCGTTGGTAGCATGAATGTAACAAGCAGACTGCAGAAGTGATTTTTTTTGTTTGTTTGTTTGGCACTTGTGAGGAAGCATGGGGTACAGTACCATGTTGAGTTCTGTGCTCCACGGTACCAGGGAAAACACTGACATAGTGGAGTATGTGACATAAAGAGAGAGGTTGAAAGCAGTGGGCTTCACTCTGAAGTTCCACCTCAAGAAGAGAGGTGTAATGGTCTGTTAGCTTTCATGCAGAAAGCTAGGATGGTACTTTCCTCTCTGTATCACTTGAATCTGCAGTGATTTTTTCCTTTTTTTTTTGTCTGGACAATGTCAGAGTTTACTGCAGCCTACAGTTACCCAGCTAAGGGCAGGTATGGAGAAGACAGACTGATCCCAGACATGTATGGTGACAGAACAAGAAGCAATGGACAGAAGATGGAACATGGGACAATATAATGAGATATAGGAGAGGGCTTTTTTCAGTGTAAGGGAGGCCAAGCACTGGATGAGGTGTGCAGAGCTCCTGCAGAATCTGCAATTTTGGAGATGGTCAGAATGGATAAGACTATAAACAGCACATTCTGACTGGACTTGGTTTGAGCAGGGAACCTAGAGTAGATGATCCTGGAAATTGCTTTCATCATAAACAAATCAGATTTTTTCATAGGTATCTGTTTCATAATCAAAAGATCTTGTTGCTGAGCAGTAATGGTCAGCTCAGACCTAGCTTTCATAAGGAAAGCTAAGAATGTACTTGCCCATCTGTATCACTTTGATCTGCAGTGATTTTTTGGTTTGACATTTTGTTCCCTGCTCAGTGCTGCAAGATGTTTCTGTAGTTCTGTAGTCAGACCTTATCTTTATTGTCCCAAATAAATTGGGATCACCAACAATTTTTCATCATTTTATTACTTGCTTATCTCTCCTCTCTCTTTATGATTATATATAATAATCCACGTTGCAGTACAGGTTTCTCTGTAACTCTATTAAAGTAAGTAATCTTTCACTTTCTGATGTCCTTCATCTTCCTTCTCATCATTGTATCTTGATGAGTTCATTATTTATACAAAATGCTTCTGTTTCTCTCAGAGGCTTGCTTGATGTCTTTTGAAAACTGTGGTGTAAATTTTGTTTCCTAATTTTCTTTCAGTGGAGTGCCTTCTTATCCAAGTAATTGGTGATGTCTACAGAGAAATCTAGTTTGTTTTTTTTTTTTAACTGAGGCAGTAATTCCTTTAACAAACACCTTTGTTAAATTTTTGCCAATATGTCATATTTATTTGGGTGTCCACTAGTTCTTTTTAACTTTTTATATTGATTTGACATGTATAAGCATCATGGCAACATTTGTACCTTGGCTGTTTACTTGGTTTTAAGCAGGAGATTGCATGAGAAAGTTGATACAATCCATTGTATCTTTGAGCCCCTTGAAGTCTTAGTGAATAACATCTAATGTTGGCAAGTTGTTCCAGTTTATTTTATCTAACATTTACATATATCATGTTCTGCATATAACTTTGTTTCCACACAGATTCTCTGAGTACCTCACAGAGGTACATTCTGGAGTAGCAATTGCTTCACTTTCTTTTGCAGTTGAGCACAATTTTCAATGACTGCTCTGCTCTGTTCTTATTTTCTGTCAAAAGAATAGGGTGAAACTGTGGTAAGGAAGTAACAGCATACATCAGGGTTATAACTCCTGAAGAAATGGACTGAAATAGCTGGTACATTACTGTATCTATAGTGGAACTGATGTTATTCTCCACGGAACTGAAAAAGCACTTATTGTCCAAGAGAGAGATTTAAGAGAAGTATAAAACTGCAGATGTGGAGTTCAGTATGCTGCTGTCAGTGCTACTGACACTGGCCTTTGGATTTTTTCTCCAGGCTAGCAGTGTTTTTGGGGGAGCTCTTTTGTGGATTTGCTGGCTTGGAAGTCTTCAGATGGCTTCTTCAAATACATCAATAACAAAAGAGAAATTAAGGGGGATACGAACCTGTTGCTAAATGGAGGGAGGACCCTGGTAACAGAGGATGCAGAGAAGGCGGAGTTACTGAATGCCTTCTTTGCATTAGTCTTCACTGACAACATCAGCCCTCATGAATCTCTAACTCAGGATACCAGAGTAAAGGAATATTGGAAGGAAGACTTCTGCCTCTTCAAGTAAGGTTGGATTAGAGAACATGTAGGAAAACTTGACATCCACAAGTCAATGGGCCCTGACAGGATGTATCCGTGAGTGCTGAGAGAGCTGGCAGACACCACAGCGAGGCTGCTCACAGGTGTCTTTGAAAGGTCAGCATGATCAGGAGAGGTGCCTGATGACTGAAGCAATCAAGTGTCACCCCAGCCTACAAAAAGGGTAAGAAAGGGGAGCCAGGGAACTGCTGGCCACTCATCCTGACCTTAATCTTTGGAAAGGTGATGGAGTGCCTCATTCTGGAAGTGATCTCTGTCCACATGGATAACAAGAAGGTGTTCAGGAGTAGTCAGCATAGATTTACTAAAAGTAAATAATGCTTGACCAACCTGATTGACTTCTACAATGAAACAACTTCCTGAATGGATGAGGGGAGAGCAGCAGATTTTTTCTACCTTGACTTCATCAACACTTTGGACACAGTTTCTTGCAACATCCTCATAGGCCAACTCAGGAAGAGTGGACAGTGAGGTGGTCTGAGAACTGACTGAATGGCAGATCCCAGAGGGTTTGTAATCTGTGGCACAGGGGCTAGTTGGAGGCCTGTCACAAGTGGTGTCCCCCAAGGTTCAATACTGGGACCAGCATTGTTTAAATTGTTCATCAATGACTCAGCTGAAGGAGCAGAGGCCTCCTCAGCAAGGTCACTGGCATAAAGCTGGGAGGAATGGCCAATACCCCAGAGAGCTGTGCAGCCCTTCAGAAGGACCTTGGCAGGTTGGAGAGATTGGAAGAGATAAGCCTTCTGAAACTCGGTTGTTTTATTCTAAGCTTTAAAGCAGACCTATATTAAAAACACTGTTAGGCTTTTAGTTTATTTGTCACTAGCTCTTTATTCTTGGAAGTCTATAAAAATTTGGGGTGGGGGGGGACCCATCACATTCTCCCTGTATTTTTTTCCTCTGCATCATGCTTCAGTCTTGTATATAAGCTGATGTTTGAATGTCTATAACCATAATATTGTATTGCAGTACAGGCTCATTACATACCTACTTTTGAACTTGTTAATCAAATGTGTTCTCTCTTTCTCAATTAGAATCTAAATAGAAGTGTCCCATATACTTTCTGGACAATATTCATAATCTTAAGGAATATGCATAGTCTCATTCCCTTCCTGAACTTCAGCAATCAGTCCAAACTCAGATCCATTTTGTCTTATTTGCATTTCCCATGCAGCAGATGCACTGACAGATTTGTTCCAGCAAATCCCTTGGCTGCCTTGTTTCATTGGGCATTTTTTTGGTACCTTTAGGTCTTTCTCTTTCATATGTCTAAGGTGCTAAAGGGTTCTTACATTGTTGGCTGTTACTGCTCCAGTATGGTGCCAGAGCATGTACATTGCCCCTTATAGCTCTTTTTGGAGGATGGGATGGGAAAACTCTTTTTTGGAAAAAGTAAAATGATCCATATTTGTCTTTAGCTCATTGCATCTGAAGGGAAAAAAAAAAAAAAAAAAAGATCTGCATGTCCTCATTTTAAAATGCTTCTTGGGACCTTGTCTTTGTTTTTCAGTACTTTAAAAATCCCAGTAACTTGAAAGCTTTGAGAAGCTGTTTCTCCTCTTTTTCAGAATTTTCCATCTTATGAATTAATTTGGTACTGACTTTAGGCTTGAAATTTGGCACTACTGTTGAGTAATAAAATTATGAGCTGTGGTGTAAAGGCTTGTATGGAGGAAGGCAAACCTCCTGCTAAACTCAGAAGAGTTTACATCCTGTACATGGATCATATGCTGTAACTGCTGTGGGTCCAGAAGCATATGGTGCTGCCTGGGTTCAGAGCTGCACCTCCGTAGTTCCAGTTAGTCACTAACGCAGTGACTCTTCTCCCTGCGGTTCCATAGGTATTGCAGGTTGTCAGCTGCTGGTTGGCGCTAAGCATCTTGCGCTCCTTGCGAATTCTTTTTCTGTCAGAATCTCAGCTGTTACTTAGCCTACACTTGGTGCTCTGTGCCTCTTAAGGAGCCTGATTGTTTCGCTTTGATTTGTGCAGAAGAGTTAATCTTAGGAGATTATCATCTGGATGTAGAAAAGGTGATTATTTCAAAGCACCAATTGTACTTGTTGGCTGACGTGGTTGCAGGTTTTCTTTTATAATGAGACTAGTTTTTAATTGACAACTTCTAGTCATTGAAGCTAGGCCATTGTGAAACATTGAAAGAGAAACAGATAATCATTTACAGTTGTGGTTTATAAGGTATGCTGGGGAGCCCAGGAGTACCTTAGAATAACTTAAATAGATAAATGAAATTATTTTGTTAAATGAATAATTAATGATGTTACTATCACTAATTATATTCTGCTTTGCAAGGAAAATTACACTTGCACATTTTATCACAGGAGCAACAGCACTATCATGAAACAGGTGTGGTTTTAAACCTTTTTTTCAGTGAACCTTGGATAGTAAAATTGGCTTTGAGTTAAGCTTGGCTACTGCTTTATAATGTTCAATACCTTAGTCTTTGATATGATAAATGAGTCAGACTAGCATTTCAAGTGGCTGAAGGAAGATGCTTTTTACTGACATAGCTGAAAATCAATTGCTCTTTTTCAATGGTATCTTATCTTTCATATTTTTGAAATCTGATTAATGACTTTTCTCCAGATTAAACAATTTTTTGTAGTTCTCCAGTAGAATGAGTACTAAATCAAAACTGCCTCTCTGTGATCCTGCACAAGAAGAATTAGAGCAGCTTTCTTGCTATTCAGCATTGTTAACAGATGGTTTTAGACAGATTAGGTAGGGAAATCCCCAAAGGATGGTTTATGAATTAATGATTGAAAACAACTCTGATTATAGTTTAGTAAGACTGTTGTGTGGTACTATGAGCCTGTGGCTGTCTGCATGGATTTATTTTAGGTTTCTTAATTTATTAGAAAACTATAACCCTTGCTAGACCTTAAGGTCTATTTTTTTACTTATTGAGCTATATTGCATTTCATTAATAGCCTTGTTTAAAGCTAATGGGCTAAATGAGAGGTGATATAGACTCTAGAGCAAATTTATAACTGTTACTCTGCTTTAGATACTGAATTGAATTATTTCTTAGTTATATGCCTAAAATGAATTCTCAAATGGTAAGATAACTCCCAAGCACAAATTGCAAAAGTAATTTATGAGCAAATCCCAAAGTACTTTCAGCTGTATGTAGAAAAGTTAAAAAATTGTGCTGTTGCTTTTGTCTTGCAGAAACATGTTTTTATTAAACAGAATGAATATAACCATTTAGAACCACGGAAATCCTATTTTTAAATAAAAATAAAGCAAAGCTGTTCTGTAGTAACATCTTTTCAGTATGGAGGTTGTGATAGTATTTTTGTTTGTTTGTTTGTTTGTTCACAGGCATGAAAAATGTTTACAAGTAGAAGGGTAATGTTGTCTCATGTTGCAAGCACTTAACGTGTAGGAGTTAGACCAGTGCATGGAGTGCTCCCTTTTAATTATCAAAGATCCTGTATTGTATCTTTATGTTACATTTAAATGTTCTTCAGTTTTCCAACTGAATGAGTTTTTATTGCCCTGGAGCTCTTCAATGAAGCAATCAAAAGAATATACAGGCACTTTAGCATAAATAAGATAATAGTTCCTGGATTAGGTGAAGTTTTTGTTTAGTTTTGCACTCCAAGTAGGTGGATAGTAGTTGGATTTGCATAGCCTTTTCCAGAACACATGTACTTCTCAGTTAATCCCTAGAGCAAGTCTGTGCTTTTCAAAATGGAATACCAGGTGTCGCTCTGAACTGAAGTGGGATGTCAAAATGCTGCTAAGGAAGCCTTCTCTGAAAGAGGCTGCAGGGACTGTTCTGTTGGGAACATGCAATGTAAGAAGGATTGAATATCTGATATTCATGGAAGGGAAGCCACCTGCTTATGAGCTAACAAGGAACATTTTCTACATCTTCAGGAGCCAATCCAGGTTTGAACAGAAAGAATTCTCAGCTGATGGTGAAATAAGTGTGTTGTCTCTGCTACATCCTTTATTACAATGTCTGAGTTTTTAGTTCCACAGCAGTGGTGGTTATTTTTGAATAAGCAGCTCAGAGCTGGCTCAGGCATTGTTAGCACAAGCACTAAGAGGTAAGGTACATTAACAACAAGTTAGGGGGAAAAGCCAGAGTTATTGTTTGCCAGTCTCTGGTTTTGAGGTTACCTGATTATGATAGTAAATTGAGTTATTTCTGAGACTTGCATCTCTCAGGTGATGAAAACAAGTCTGCATCTGTTTTGACCACATCTGAAAGTACACTTTAAACAGTGAACTTCCCTCTGAGTTGGATTTTCTTAGGCTTAATCCTGCCCAGGTTTTCTAGGTGTGGAATTAAAAGCAGGAATTGCTTTGTATATAAAATCTAGCTGTTTGGGTAAGAAGATACAGAAGGTCAGCAGGAGGGAAGTGCACTGCCTTGTATGCCCTGTAACCAAATTATTTGGTCTGCTGGTTTATGCTCACCTTTTCTAGTGATGTAGTTGTGCATTTCAAACTTCAAGACAGCAGTTGAGTTAGAAAGCCAGTTTTACTTTTGAACACGTCTTTTAATAGGTAAATGCATATTTTATGATGTCCAATGTTCTTGTTGATGCACATATTGTATTATCAGAAGAAGTTGGACCTTGTTTGAAAAACTATCTTTGACAACTCCTGTCAAGTTGCTCAGACATCTCATTCTATGAACTTGCATACATCTCTTAAAAAAGAGAAGAAAGGTTGAATTTGAATTGTCTGAAAATTTTTGATCTTTTTCATGGTCACTTATTGCTATGGAAATTCTGAAGATGCTGTTTTTGAGTGAAGGGTGGGGAAGTCCTCTTACTTGTACAGCATGTGGCAGTAAGAGTAAACAAGGTATCTTTGGTCATTGGTGAAGCCTCACTGAGGGTTTTCCAGTGGTTGGTCTCTTCCATGTGTGGAAAAAAGATCAAAAATGCATGTTGATTTTTGTGTACTTTTCTACTTCACCTCTGCAGATCAGTGGAGCTCCTTGGTTTTCAGGAGTCTGTGAAAAGAGAACATTAAAAAGAAAGAGTATTTATCCTCTACAGTAGGGTACTTTAATAACATCATTAATCAGTCATTAATCTTCTACATAACATCAAGAATCCACAGGCTGTAAGAATAGTGAGCTGTGATCATTCCTTTTTTTTTTCCTTCTGATATTCCTTTTCACAATTAAAAAAAAAGATAAAAGAATTTGAGACAATTTAAACCCATGGGATAAAAAAAAACAAGAAGCCCTGAAGTTTTCAGAGTTCTCATTGCTCTGAAAATAAACCAAACCAAACAAATAAACAAGCAACAACAAAAAAACCAAACAAAGAAGATCTACCCTGCAAATCCCCAAACCCAAAATAACCAACACTGGAGGAAAAAAATAAATTGGTGTTATCAAATTGTTGCACTGCATTTGAACAAGTTCATCTATATCACGTTTTAGTTAATCACTTTCTCAGTGGTGTTTGGTTTGGAACTTGAAATTTATAAGTTCCTTGGTTTTCTAGGAATGCAGTCAGCACAAAGAGTATTCACTACTATAGTACAGTCTCTCTCTGAGTTGAATCCTTTCTTTTGATGTCTTAAGAATTCCAAGAATGTCTAACAAGTACATAGCAATGGTACTAATAATCTGAGGTGTGTATTTGAATTTGAAGTTGTGTACTTTTCTCTTCCTTGGTGAGCTTTACAAAGAGTAGATTTTGAAGTGTAGACATGAAGGAGGTGAAGAGGACAGTTCTCACCCCTTCCAGATAATATTTCTATCTGCTGAAGCTATTGTGCTTGTGAGAAGTGCACAATTAGGTATTGTGGTGTTTTAAAATTTAATGTACTGTTTTCAGGTAGCCAGCTGGAAATCTGGTTACAAGTGAATTATAGCTTGTGTTGCTTAACTCTCATGTTCTTTTCTAGGCAAGCATGTGGAGGACTGTGGGATACAAGATACTAGATTAGGTATCCCAGTGATCTGAACTGGTAGGGCTGTTCTTGTGTTACTTGGCAGCTTCTGCTTGTCACTGTGGGTCATGGATTGTTCCTCCTTCCTTTTCAGAGGTGGCTTACCAACTTGTTAGACACTGCATGTCAAAGATTACCTGAGGCTCTGCTGAGCCTGTTAGCATTTGCCCACAGATAAGTGAACCTGCCTACAGGTTGTTTAAGTTTATTTAATTTGCTTCCCTGATGGTTTTTATAGAAGACGAGTATAAAACCATTGAGAAGATACTTCTAAAAAGCCTCAAGGTAAAAGTGCAAACACAACAGTCTCAATGCCACATGGCTAAGTACTCGGCAGTCTTGGATATGCCTTGCATTTGTTCTGTTCTTCTAGACACCAGTCCAGCCCTCTGGAGGAAGTCTATGAGGAAAATTCATATATTGGGGGGGCTAGCTGGATTACATCACTTCATGGAAGGTGTCTCAAAAGTGTTAACTCAGCATCCTGAATGATGTGTTGAGATCTATGTGCCTTCTGCAAGAAGGATTGATTGCCCCTTTGCATGATAACATGTAGAAGAAACTGTTCTGATTCAATAGTCCATAAAGTAGGAGACATTTGCCTGAAATTATGTTTTCAGCATAAAAAAATGTGGATTCTTACAATTAATGAGTGCATTAGTAGTTAATACAGTTGAATTTCATTTCAGTTAGTCTTTTCCAACCTTTAAAAACATTCAAAATTGAGTTTCTGCAAAGTTTATTTGTACATTTTTTCTACAAAATTAAATATGAATAGAAAGATATGTATTTTCTGATTCCAAAAGTCCATACAGTAGCTGAACTTTTAAAAAAATATTTTAGTGCTTGAATTTGTAAAAAAACACTTAAGATTTCCATTAGTGGATGGACAAGCATCTAATCTTAACAGACTTTTGTTTTCTAGGACAGGCAAGCAGGTGGTCCTTGTTTACTTCCTAAGATCCCTGAGGCTCATCTTGTGGTGAGAAGTCTATGTGGAAGTTCTGCTTGCAGCGCTTATGGACCGGATGTCAAATGCCACTTGCTGCTTCTCTGCTCTCTCTGACACATGGTTGTATTCTGTAGCAGGTGTGGGTGTTGGAACAACGTGTGCTGCTGTCTGGCTAAAGGAGTCTGGAGACCTGATCATCCTCAAGGAGTATGCAACAATGAGAGACAGTAATGAGAGACATGTCTCTCTAATGAGAGACAGTACCTAAAATGTAATATTAGAAGTTCCTCTCTGCCCCCATACTCAAGATGAACTAATGAAAGTACAAAATGAAAATACAAGCAGTGTGGGAATGGCCTTTTTGACCAAGATTTGTATGTGTTGTATTAAATGCAACTAAATTTACCTTACAGCACTTTTCTTGTAGGGGTTTGTAACTTCTTTCCGAGTATTTAGTGCTAATACATTTTTTTTAGCAAAGACTGTTTATTCCTGGTATTACTTTTTTTTTTAAGAAACAAATTTTCTACCATTATAAAGTTAATGGAAGGTAGAAAGCAGAAAATACACAAAATGGAAGAGGAGCTGTTACTCTAAGGCAGCTAATCCTCATTGCATAGAGGAGGCTGTGGGAAGGATGAGTAGTTCATGAAGAACTGCAGCCCATGGGAAGGACATGTGTGAGAAGTTTATGGAGGACTGTCTTCCATGGGAGAGATCTCATGTTGGAGCAGGGGAAGGAAACCTCTTGCTGAGGATGGAGCAGCAGCAGAAACAGCATGTGAGAAACTGGTGACAGACATTCCCTGTCTCCTTGTGCTGCTGGGGGAAAGGAGGTAGAGAATCAGGAATAAAGGTCAGGAGGGATGGGTAGAAGGGAAGGTATTTTTAAGATGAGTTTTACTTCTCACAATCCTACTCTAATTTTATTGGTCATAAATTCATTCCATTTCCCCAAACAGAATCTATTTATGGTGTGACGGTAACTGGTGGGTGATCACTCCCTTCCTTATCTCAGCCCACAAGCTTTTTATTATATTTTCTCTCCTTTTTCCTAATGAGGAGGGGAATGATAGAGTGGCTTTGGTGAGTACTGGCATCCAGACAGGGACAACCCACCACACAAGAGGCAGTAACAAATACTACTCTTGAGAGTCTAAATCATCCTGTGTACAATGTAGGTACTTTCCTAGGGAGATAGGTGGGCAGGATATCTTCCTACATGACATGTCAGTTTAACTCTTGTGTTTGTAGCTGGGGCTGTGAAATAGCTATGTTTCCTCTGGTTTTATTTATAGATGTCTATAAATACCTTGTGAAACCCAGTCTCTTTAAGTATCACTTAATTCTGTCATGCAAGACTTAATTACACTGACAATAAATAGACATTAGAATATTTTTAGCTAAGTGTGCTGTCATGATGCTTCCTGAGCATGAAGCGTATAATGACTTAAATGTCAGTATCTGAAGGCCCTCAAAAAGATCTGAAAACAGCTGCTCAAAAATTGCCCCAACTGAGCTTGTTTCCTTAAATATAGAGTACATCTTGATACATTACGGCTGTATCTGTTAGTTTTGGTAAAGTTCTTGAGAAAAGGCCATTATTTTTCCATGGCTTCTCATAACAAGTGACATAAGATGTAGCTGACAGATTCTTGAGACACTCCTTAAACTGGTTGTCTCAAATCTCAGATAAACATTCCATGGAAATAGTTTGATGTGAGAACTCACATTAAACAGAGGGTGAGTACCATCAAAAGGACTGTTTCCTTTCTAGGATCCGATCAGTAAATCCTTAAGTAAACAGCATGTAACGTATTGCTCTTGTTCAAAGAGACTTGCAGGTAATTTTTTCAGCTGCTAACTCCTGTCCAAACATCACAGATGTTGGTGACTGGGAAATACATGATCAGAATATAACAGATTAAATATCTGGGAGATGTTAAATTTGAGGGAGCTCTTAGATGATGTTTTTGGACTTGCAGAGGTTTCCTTTATTTAAAAAAAAATTAAAACATGGTAATAGTTCTAGTCTGGTTCCAACTGGATGGACTGCAGGGGAAAAGCAATTTCTTGTAATGTGAAACATCTTAAATGTTTCAAGTTTTACTAGTTCAGTCTTAGGGTTTCTTTGATTGGTTGCTGGGGAGAAAATTCCTTGTTAAGTTTCTTATGGGTCTTTCCTTTTCTTCATTTAACTTGTCCAATTTTTTATCTTAATTTTCAACATTGTTTAAAAGTCAAGAGCAAAACCTTTGCTTATTCTTAATTTTCGAAGCCTTTCTTGTTGGCCTTTTAATGCTTGCTACTGTATTTCTGCTCTGAGGCAATTATTATTAAGTGCTGGACTGGTTAAATAATCTTTGCACTGCTTATTAGTGTCACAGTTTCCTTCAGTTTGTCACTTAACATACTAGTGAAATTCCTCTCCTTGCTAAGTTAAGATCTTGTTATTTTTTTAACTCTTGACTATTAATTACAAGCCTGATTAAGTCTTGAAAAGAATCCTAAACTGCAGTTGCCATTACCTCTGCTTTTTCAAAACTCCATTTGATATGGAGGATGTACCTGTCACTCTTAATGTTCTATGAGGTAATGAGAATGCATAATTCTGAAAAATCTCTTTTTCATTGTTCATAGAGCAGTGTTTTCTGCAGGTGGCAGGTTGTGAGAAGCCCATCTTGTATCTGAGCAGCTGTCGTCATGCTTTTGACATTATTTCATTTGGTTTATTTTGGTGTAACTCATGTTTCTAGAATCAAACCCAGCCCTTTTTTATTTAACTGATCTATATTTCATATCGTTCTTTCTTTTATCATGACCTACCTACATTTCAGGGCTGTTTGTTACTTAGTTTTTTTATAGGAAACATCTTATGCAAATCTGGTATCAGAATAGGGTGCGTTTGCTACATAATGAAAGTTCTCACATGAAAGAGGTGTTACATGAAGCTGTTTGTTGTGATGCTTCAAACTTCTTGACCAACATCTCTTTTGGTTCTCTCACAATGGTTGTTTTAACTGTCAATCCATACAATTTTTTGACTTCTCTGAAAAGAAAAAAATATGGAGCTCAACCAACTTCCCTCTATTCCAGTGTTAAAGATAGTTACTATACTGGCCCTAAGCTAGCCAGTCTGAGAGGAATGAATATTACTCAGCTAAGAGTTTATTATTCCAGGAGTGAAGCTTCTGCTGCTGTGTATAACCATAGGTTGAATTTAATCTATACAAGCTACTCAAGTGGATGTCTAGAGTAGGTCATAGAATCAGAGACCAGTTTGGGTTAAAAGGGACTTTTCAAGACCATCTCGTTCTACCCTCCTGCCATGGGCAGGGATACTTTCCATTAGACCATGTTGCTCAGAGCCCCATCTAAGTCCCAGCTGGTTCAAACTACCTGGCCTTGAACTCTTAAAATGACAGGGCTTCCATAGCTCAGGAAAATTGTTCCAGTGCCTCATCACCTTCATGGTAGAAAGTTCCCTCTTTAAGTCAAATCTGAATCTACTCTCTTTTAGTTTAAAACTGTTGATCTCTCTGCTTTACTACAGGCCTTGCTAAAAAGTCTTTCCTTATCTTCTAAGCCATCTTTATATGTTAAAAGACTGCTGTAAGGTTTCCCTGGAGCCTTCTGTAGGCTGAACCACCACAGCTTTCTCAGCCTGTCATCACAGGAGAGGCACTCCATCCCTCTGACCATCTTCATGGCCCTCCTCTGAACTGTCTTCAACAAGTCCATGCCCTTCTTCTTTTGGGGACCCCAGAGCTGTACACCCCTCTCCAGGTGGGAACTCACCAGAGAAGAGTAGAGGGGCAAAATCCCCTCCCTCAGCCTGCTGGCTACTCTGCTTTTGATGCAGCCCAGGTTACAAGCACATTGTTGATTCACATCCAATTTTTCTTGCACCAGTACCCCCAAGTCATTTTTTGCTGGGCTGTTCTCAATCCATTCGTCCCCCAGCCTGTATTGGTACCAGGGATTGTCCCAGCCCCAGTGCAAGACCTTGTGTTTAGCCTTGTTGGACTTCATGAGGTTAAGATTACACTGGTGATAGACCTGTCAAAACAGCTCCTTATTCTTACTTAAGCTTGGCAGGGGGAGAGTAGAGGGGTTGTTTTTTGCTGCAAAAACTATGATGCCCTCTGAAGAGAATGCTAAAGAAATTATAGAAATGTAAAAGGCACTCATGTTCCTGAGAGTATTTTGTAAGACTTTAGTAAAGCAATTTAAGCTGTGATATCCTAATGATTTTTATTATTTGCATACCACTGCAGTAACATGGGAATTAAAATAAATGCCCTTGATGATTTGTAAGAGACAGTGGGATTCCTTTCACTCTGCAGTGTTATTTGCATATGCATTTTTTTTCAGGGTTATGCAGAACATGTTTGAACTTCTACTGGTGTAAAATGCTGTGGGAGGTAAACTTACAGCCAGTATGTAAACTTGCAGTTTGTTTTAGGCCAGAATATTTTGTATATACTTCTGAGAAGTCGATAACTGTATGAATGTAATATTAACCCAGTATTGGGTTGCTGTATGTTTAAAAGTTGTGACCCTCTATCAGTTTGTTTTTCTTCAGCATTTGGACTAATGCTCTCAGTTGGATTGCTAGCCATGCCTATTCAAGAATTCAACAGCTGGCACTATTAGGTTAGCTGCTGACAGGTATTTTTTAATTCTGTATACCTGACATACTTATACATGACAAGAATTCAGGAAAGCTACATAGTGCAGTTGTTCTTACCATGAATTTCATGTTGGTCAGAAGTGATGGTAACTGTGTGTTTTGAGGAATGTCATTCCTCATCTAAAATGAATCTGAAGATGTTCAGATGTTTCCTCAGTTTACTCTCTATTAGGATTCTGTTATCATCATAAGAACATCTTTTCACTGGAAAGACATCTGGGGTTAATAGGCTTTGGAGTTGAAGTTTGATGATCCAGGGGACTTTTACAGGGACAGATTTGTTGTATGAGCAATATATGTTGTGTGTTGCATGGAAAGACCTTGTGGCTTAGACACAAATTGGAAAAGCAGGGCATATATAAGAAGGCAGTGAGCAGACAATGCATTTCTGTACTGATGTCTTGTACCAGAACAAAATATTCTTCCATTCTCATAGGAGTTCTATAGGGCAGCACATCTCTTAGGTTTTTTGGTTTTTTTATTTTTCTTGTGTGTGCAAAGAGCTCTATGATGTGTTGATATTTCCCATTGCAAAGAGTTTAATTCTGGAAGCTTGGCTAAACCAGCTCCTGGCATTCAAAACCAGCCTCAGCAAGGTGTTAAACAATACCACTTGTTTTTCTTCTCCAGAAAGACGAGTCAGTGATATCTGAGGGGTAATCCTTGGGCATTGATCAAATCATGAAGCAGAACAGTTCCTACTGCTTCCTGCTATGTCATTGAATCTGTAGTGAGCATTACAGGTACAGCTTGTATGTTTCTGTCCCACCACAGGCTTGTCTGTTAGGAGAATGAGTGAATGATGGTTTAATTTTTTTGAGGAGTGGCAAAGACGTCTGTGATCAAGCTGATATAGCTGAGATGTTCAGACACTTAAGTAATTCATGTAATTCTGTGATTCTCTAAACAGACATCTTTGAGCTCCTGGGGATGTGGTTTACAGTTGAGTTCTGTGGGCATTTTTAATGATACTCCTGCTGAAAGGAGCACTTCTGCCCATCTTTCTCTCCTCAGGCTGTACTGTTTCCCTTTTGCCACAAAAAATATTCATGAAGCTATGCAGTGAACCAGACTGGGCACCGGATTATGGGGAAAACTAAAACAACAAGTATCACCTTCTCCACAACTGAGGTTTAACCCACATCAGATAAACTCGTTGCAAACATGAGTGGGAGACAAGGACAGGCAGGATTATTTTGGTTGGATTTTAATGCTGGTTTAGGATGTTTGAAACTACAGAGTTTAATTTCTCTTCTGCTTCTCTCTAGAAGGGAGTTGCAACAAAAAATGTAAAGGTCATGTTTGTAATGCAGTTTATAGTTGGTTGAGAGTGGTAGGTTTGCATACTGTCCTCATGCTCACCTGATGCCTTTGTTGAGAAGCTGCGGCTGCAATCCTGCCTTTCTCCTCTGTGAGGGGAAAGGATCTCTTTGTCTCCTCATGTTTGGGACAAATCTTCAGTCTCCTGCAGCCAGTGTGCAGCTGATCTCCAGTCTGTGTGATTCAAGAGGGAATGTATAGCACTTTGCAGTGGGCAGAAAAGCCAAGTCAGGAGTTCAAAATAGGAATGTCCTCACAAATTGTTTTACTGATAACGTGTATCTAAATGGCAAGTTTTTTCTAAACTCTAGGAAATGTGTAATTGAGAATGTTTAAGTTATGACTATGGTGGATATTTTAATGGGGGAAGGGCTGTGTGTGTAGTGTGGAAGGCTGTTGAGATCCAGGGCAGCTTACTTTAGTACTTCAAATGGGAGTGGAATAAAAATAAAAATCCCTCTTTTCATTTGAGATAAACTGAGCAGATGAGCAACCTTAATTGCACTTCAGGTTTTTTTCATTCTCTGAGAAGTTAAATGATACCTAATGGCACAGCACAAAACTAAATTTTATTAGTGAAGTACTGTAAAAGTGTATTACTGAGTTCAATTCAAAACTTGCCTTTAGTATTAAAGTTAAAATGTTCTAACAAATAATTATTCTTGTTTGCAGATAACTACTCTCATTAATCATAAGGATAAACCAAAGCGTTCAGACAAGACTCTGCAAGCAATCCAGCGAGTGGGCCAAGCCGTTAACCTGGCAGTCGGGAGATTTGTTACTGTGGGTGAAGCCATAGCCAACGAAAACCATGAATTGAAGGAGGAAATGAGTGTTGCCTGCATCGAGGCAAGGAGAGCAGGTATGTAGTTACTCATGAAATTGTACTTGTGCCATTTTTGGCACACTATTTTTAGTGTCAGGCATAATGTAAGAGCTTTATTATTTAATTGCTTAACCTTCCTCTGCTGGTTCATTCAAGGCCTGATCTGTTACCTGATTTTGTCACTTACTTAAATTACTGTCATCTTACGAATAGGGAATGGAATTGTGTGTTGGCTTTGATTTTTATAGGATCATTTGCCACAAGGAATTACTTGACTGCTCTTTTTTATGATGTTACTACAGATAAAGAGCAGAGTGTTGGGAATACAACTTTAAAGTTTATTGCCGCCAAGTTAAAACAGTGGATTATTTTAAATTATTTGAGTGTTATGCTATTAAGGTCACTGAATTCCAAATCTCAGTGTTTGAATGAAGGTCAGTGTCAACCCATATTTCATCAGGACTCAGTAAGATGACTCACATCTGTCATCTGATGACTTGCCTCAGTAGAATAAAAATCATATTGTGCTTGCCTTTTTACTGGATTCCAGTTTTGTTGCAAACTTGCTGTGTGTGTGAATTGAATGTGAAGTGTGGATAATTGAGTTGCCTGCTGTCACTCTCCTTCCCCCAGAAGACTGTCTAGGCAAATAGGGGGGTGCATTCTCTGATGCTGTAGGAGAATGTCAGTGTCATGCTAGAAATTACCTTCCTAGATACTAAATGCTATTCCTCGCATAATATTTCAGTGGCCCTCAGTAAATGCATATTCTTAGATCTGCAGTGAAGGCTTCAAGATGACACCTAGTAGAATGTTCCTTTTGTTGTTAGTGGGATGAGGTTTTGTCTTTTCTTTCAAATACTTTTGGATTATGGGAAATTCTACTTGACGCTTTCCCAATTTGAGCAGGTGGGTGAACCTGCAATTGTGACAGACATTCTGCTCGCTGTGGCTTCAGGGAGACAATCTTGAGCTTCTGTGTGTCTATATTTTATATTCAGATAAATGACCTTTCAATAACCCTTCAACACTAATGTCTTGATGGATGGAGCAGTGTTCTACTCCAAGATGTGGGTTACTGTACTTGAAACTGTTAAGGTAAAAAGGGGGCTTGGGTGGGTGTTTGGCTTTTATCTTTGAAATTATTTCAGAGTCCTGAAAAACTTGTCTTTGCTGTCCTAACTGGTGTATGTCTTGTTGAATCGCTGTTCTGGCCTCAGACTTTGGGGATACAGTTCATACTATTAAATGAAAAAAGAAGCTTAGAAATTTGGCATAGTGCTGTAAGAAATCCTCTGAAAATCGCTCAACAATAAGTCACAATGTCTAGAAACACGCTGGTGGTGAGTGATTGTTCTTGTGATTTGAAGGACTATTCTGGATAAACTTGAGTCTGAAAATTCCTAGTCGCTCCAGTAAACTTGGCTGCAAACAGAAATATCCTAATTTAAAAGCATCCCATTTGTTATGTGAAGCATGTGTTTTCTCTTCAGAGATCCAAGTAAAATGCTGACAAGCCAAAATTGCCAAAGTTCACATCGATAATCTCAGCTGCTGGGAGAGCAGTGCAGTCTGAATCTGTTTCTTGACTTCACTGTTATGCTGTGGTTAAGTATTCCAATCACTGTATGCAGGAGGACCTCAGAACCTAAAAATAGTCAGCAGTACTTTATCCCAGCAAAATACTATAGTTCTTTCTCATTGTAAGTTTTATTTCCTGTGGTTCAGTAATAGCCTCAGTCTAGAGGAGTGAAGATATGGGCTGTTTACATTTCTGTCAGCCTCACATTTACTTTGGCACGGCTCAGTTGTTCCCTGCATTTGAGATCTAACTGACAACTTACATGGGAAATTCAGTGTAGCAAACATGTTTGTTCCTGGTTATTTGTTAGATGGAGGGTTTTTTGTGCCAATATTATCTCTGTGGACTGTTCAGCGTTGGACAAAGTAACATCATCCTTTGAGCAGATTAATTCTTATGGATAAATGTTGTCTGAACTCAGTTTCTGAACATGGTTACTCAAGTGCCATTTTTAATAAGTTTGGTGTTTCCAAGCAGGGCAAAAAAAAAAATCCTGGGCAATTATAGCTAAGAATAGTGACTTGTATTACAGAGCCCTATGTTCTGAGGGCATAGGCAGCAGAAAGCCCTTGCTCTTTATGGCAGGGAATCTGGTAGAGCTGTTCATACTTTTTTTTAGCCAATAAATTAGATTGTGTCTCAGAAATGGAGATTTTGTTAGGCATAAAAGATAGATTTCAACACAAAAGGATTTAGAACATTAAGCATCTCAATTTCTGAGAAAAGTAGGGAGTCTTTAAATCAATTGCGTATCCTGCAGAGGCTTTGAAGGATGACAGATGTTGTATCTGTCTCTTATGAAGGGTATAATCAGTGATCTGAAGTGTTTCAGACTTGTTATGACTATTTCCTTGTAATAAACCTTGTAATTTGATTGACTCAAAAAAGAATCCTAAAGCACTGCAGAGGGTCATGTAGCAGATTTTGCGTAACATTATTCTTGCACAGTGTCAATGTTTACAATGACAGTATAGTAGTGGAATGTAACTTAAAGAAGCACATTTTAGATGCCCATCTGTGATTTTTTTTTGGTCCTTTTTTTCTCTCTAAAACTAGGAAAGACCAGCTAATTTAAAAGAGAAAGCACATGTCAGGAATAAGTGTCATAACTTTTCCAGTATTCACTGCCAGTTGACTACGTAGCCCTAAAGGGAGACATGGAATAAAATAATGGCAATAAATAGCTCTCTCCTATTATTGCTTTGGGTTTTAGTACAGAGAGGGCTAAATTAAGAAGGCTGAAAAATGGAAATTTAAATGGATAAATGGAATCACAGAATAACTGAAGTTGTAAGGGCCATTTTAACTCCCAAGAATGGAGATCATGCAATTTCTTGTACACTTCTCATTTCTTACTTCTTGCTTGTGCCCTTACTTAAGGGTGTTTGTCCACCTTTGCTGTAGTGAAAGTATTTTCTTACGTCTTGTTCTGTGCTTCTTGTTTCATTACCATACATACTGGGATCAGTCTGTGTCTCTCCATACCTGCCCACTTGGGGAATAGATGTAGAGCACAGAAAGCTCTGCCACTGGCCTTCTCTTCTTGGGTAAGAAGAAATTTCCCCTCTTCAAGCTCTCCCCATATGTCACTGGCTCCACTATGTCAGCTGAGGTACTGAGAAACCCAGAAGTGGGCAGGGTACTCCAGATGCTGCCTCACAGGTGCCAAAAGGAAGGGAAGAATCATTTCTGCAGCCTTCCAGGTGCAGCTGGCCATTATTGCTGACCCTGTTAAACTCTTTGTTGACCCCCATGCCTTTCCCCACAAAGATTCCCTGCTGACATCTGATCTCAGCATGTAAGGCTGAGTGGTGTTACTCTGGCCCAGATGTGGTATTTACTGCCCCTGTTGGACTTCACAGATTTTTTTCTATCAGACCATTTTTTTTCAGCCTGTTCCTCTGTCTAGCAGCTCTGCCCTCCACAGTATCAGACACTCACCCACTTTGGTATTGTTCACACACTGCTGAACATGCTGAGTCATCATCCAGGGAATAGTTTTCATGACTCCTGTCAGTCCCAGAGGAACACCTCTGGAAGTTGAGTGCCCAGTGAACTTTGTACCCGTTATCAGCACCCCCAAGCCCAACAGTCAGGTTCATTTCCTACCCACATTTTTGTTGACTTAGTCCACATCCCTTGATGAAGTTATGGGAGATCATGGCAGGGGCCATGCTGAAGCTGAGATGTCCAGCATTCGTTACTTTCTTTTTTTTAAAAGCAGTGTCATCTCATTGTAGAAGGCATTCAGATCAATAATATTCAACCTGGCAAGTTTGTGCTGGCTCTTCCTGATTGTCTTTTTCTGCTTAATGTGGTAATGTCTTCCAAAATTATTTTAGTGGTAGTCCTAGAGGCTGATGTGAGGTTGACTAGCCCACAATTGCCTGAATTTTTCTTGTTAACCATCTCAAGATGGACATGACAGGCGTCTTTCTATCATTTCTACCCAATTGTCATAATCTCTGTCATGATAAGAGAATTACAGTGACACTGAACTGTTTCTTTGACATGCTCAGATGTGTTTTTTGGACTGGTGTACACCCAGCTGGGTGTAGCTTCCCTAGCTCCATCCCTTTACTGTAGCAGGTCTTGTTCCTCATAGCTGACTCCCAGGGCTTAATTCCTGTTCCTGTAGTTGCAGATCTATAGGCAGAGAACAAAGCCTTTGTTCTTTTAACAGAAGTCTTGAGTTTCTGTGGCTGCCTGGAGCTTTTGACAGGCAGATGTTGCAGGTGTTTCAGTGTTCTCTGACAACTCTTTGTATGGCTAGCTGCTTCACCTATGATTTGATTCATCCTCAAGAGGGTGAATCCTACAGCATAAGAAATGGGATAACAGTGTGCTCTTGGTTACCAAAATAACTTTGCATCTGTTTTAATTGTACTCTGTGTGTTTCTACAGCACTTTATGTTGTCACAGATATTGTGAGGTCAAAGAAATAGATTAATCTGCTGAAAAAGGTAAACAAGTAGAGACTGGTGTGAAGTGAAATGAATTGGACTGTGGAGAAGGCAATGGCCAATGTGTTTTACTGTCAAATGATCTTACCTGACTGGAGACTTGTCCTACAGCTTCACTGGGAGTGCACCTGGCTGCCCCTCGCTCTTTGGACTGTAGCTGTACTTTTATAATTCCTCTTGCTTCTATCTGTTTTCAGGGCCTTCAGCTGTGGAACTCACTGTCTCAGACCGTACTATAGTACAGTATATTGGAATGACTGATTATTTGAAGCATGCCTTTTGTGACCTGGCCTGCTCCCAGAAAATGTACTGCCAGTTCCTTTCCATAATGCAATACTATTTTGGCAGCTTAAGGACCCAGGGGATTACAATTATCAGAAGAAAGAAGCACTATGAAATCTGGAGCTCTGTGGTTTGAAGGACTGTCAGGCCTTCCTTGTTCTATAGTGTGTGGTATTTCTGGAGTACCAGAATAACGCAGGTTCTTCAAATGGGAGCACTGGCTTTATCAGGCTTTTGGAGTATTTTGCCTGCTTAGGTGAATTACCTTCACTGAGGTTTTGCAGATGAGTCATAGGGAATTTGATCAAATCTCCTAAATTTTATTTTTAAGGACGATCTGTAGGTCAGGTGTAGGTTGATCACCTTGTCTTGCATGCTAACAGAAGTCATGTATCAGAGCTTGCTCCTTCTCTGGTTACAGACTAGCAAAATGCTCTGTCTTTCCTGTATTGCATTACTATCTAGGGTACTCCAAAAGATTAAATTGGATAGGGTCTGTGTTTCTTTCTCAGATAAGGAACCCATTAGCTGCAGTGGATGTAGAGTTTTTACCTGCATAAAAAATAGAAGTGGTCAATTAAGCCTGTTTAACTATCTATTTAACTAAATGCAAGTTGAATAAAAAGATGGTGATGAACTGAAAATCAGCACTCCTTTGCCTTTTTTTCCTCTCTTGTCTCTGACAATGCTCTGTTTAGTGGCCCTCCTTTGAATGTAAAGTGCACTAGTCTCACAATCATGCTTCAGTCCTCTGAGCTGTAAAGTTGCTGTTTGGAATCTCTTTATTATTCATGCCTGGAGACTTCTACAGGAATAGGAAACCCATAAATTATGGGAATGCTAATTGAAATTTGGAAAGTGGTGGGGAATTTGTAGCTCTTTCTTCCTTGCTGCATCCCACTCTTTCAGTGGATTGATGCTGCAAGTGTGGATATTGGTTTGACTTCAGCTATTAAAATCAGAAAAATGCCTCCCATGAATGTGTTCTCCATCCACACTTCTTAATTCCACCCATCACTCCCTGCTCCCCCCTCAAATAGCTATAGATTACTGTAAGAAAATTAGTGTATGTTACAGATGGAAGAAAAAGGTTGTAGTGAATAGTAATCCACATTTAAATATGGAGAGGGTGCCACCAACAGTCAGTTGAAAGAAGTGAAATAAAAAGAGTTGTAGTTAGCTCTGAAATTGTCTTAGCCTCAAAGGTAAAAGCTAAGAATGCTTAATGGCCCAATATCTTTCTTCTAAGTATATAAAGTCACTTTATTCTTTTTTTTTCCCTTCTAGGTGAAACAATTGCACAACTTACAGATGTGGCAAGCTTGGATCATCCGGAATCTGACAGCCACATAACAATCTTTACAGACAAAACGGGTGTGGTAAAAGCTGCAAGGTTATTGCTTTCTTCTGTCACAAAGGTGCTGGTGTTAGCAGACAGAATTGTTATTAAGCAAATTATAACTTCCAGGAACAAGGTATTGTAGCTTCATTTCTGTTTTGTTTAACTAATACCTGTAGACAGGGCAAAAGATGTTAAATGTGATATTGTCATTGTCTCTCTGGTGGAATTATAAAGTAAAGAGATGAAAATTAATGTCTTGCACATGTTTACTTACCAGATATATGAAAGGGAATGGCTCTAAGTCAGTAGGATAAAAATAACAATTTTCAGTGATTCTGCATTTTATGTCACACATATTGCTTTATTCTTATTATGCTTATGCTGGAAAAGATGCTTTGTTACTACTTATTTAACTTCAAATTTGCTGTGTGGTGAAAAGTGTGTCTATTGGTAAAATGGTCAATAAATCTACTTGCTAATGACAGGATGTTTGTACTGTCAGGATCAAGATAAGGAGAGCATTATGGCATCTAAGCAAAAAGCTGTGAGGAATGCACATAGAAGTCTATACCAGTGAAATGAGGTTTACAGATTAAAAGGTTTTAGTGCAGTTTAACTTAGGCCTTGAAACTTAGGATGAAACTACTTGGTTGGTTTAAATAATGTATGAACACCCATTTAACCTCAAATGTCATCTATTTCATGCAGTGGAGACTTCACTCTCTTGCCTTTAGGATATTCTTCCATTTTTCTTCACAATGTGCTAAAACAAAAATAGAAAGATCCTGTTTGAAAAATGAGAACCTGATAAGGTCTGGGGTTTTCCATTAATTTTGTGCTTGTAATCAAGATTAGTGCCCTTCTTTCCACTTTTGACTCCTCATACTGTCGCTATTCCTTTGTCCCAGTTTACTTTCCAGACCCGCCAGTCTCTTTTGCAGCACCTATATCCAAGACACTTAGTTCAGTCCAGGATTCAAAACCAGTGAAATTACCTACTTCTCTCTGGCTTTAGACTTGGCAGCACTGATCTGCTGTCTCTGTGCTCATTTCTTCTCCCAGTGGTTGACTCAGTTGGTAGCAGTTTCATCAATATTGGTTTGCTGGAGTTCCTTGCAGCTTTGGTCTTTTTTTGCACTGAAGACCAGAATGGTGCATTTAATAACTTTTGCTGCTTTTCTGCTGTCGTCTGCAGGTCTGCAGTAATCCTAATATATTTACCTTTCTGAAAGTGGTGGGTTTAGGCTGTGGAGTAACTGTGCAAATGTGTATCATGAAAGGATAAGGAGGGATATATCCTTCCAGGAGCATTCTAGGTTTCTGATAATTTTAAATATATATGAAAATATTGTCATTTATACACCAATGTAAATATAGTAAGCATAGGTGCAGCATTTAATTTTGAAGGCATTTCAAGCAATCTCATAGTCCACAGTGTCTCTGACTCTGACTGCCATAGTCATAGAGTTGTAAAATATCCTAAGTTGGAAGGAACTCAAGTCCAACTCCTGGCTCTGCACAAGACACCCCAAGAGTCACACCATGTTCCTGAGAGCATTGTCCAAACACTCCTTGAATGCTCAGCCTTGGTGCTGTGACCACTTCTCTGGGGAGCCTGTTCCAGTGCCCAGCCACCCTCTGGGTGAAGCACCTTTTCCTGATATCCTGCCTAAACCTCCCCTGACACAGCTTCAGGCCATTCCTTTGGGTCCTGTTACTGGTCCTGTCACATAAGAGATCAGTGCCTGCCCTTCCTCTTCCCCTCATGAGGAAGCTTAATTGCAATGAGGTCTCCCCCTCAGTCTCCTGTTTGGCAGGCTGAACACTCTAAGTGACCTCAGCTCCTCCTCATACAGCTTCCCTTCGAGGTCCTTCCCCATCTTCGTAGCCCTCCTCTGGACACTCTCTAATGGCTTCATATCTTTTTTATATTGTGTCACCCAGAACTGTCCCCAGCACTTGAGGTGAGGCTGCCCCAGTGCAGAGCAGAACAGGAAAGTCCTCTTCCATGCCTGGCTGGCCATGCTGTGCCTGATGTCCCCCCGGACACAGCCAGTCTTTGTGATCTTTGGGTTTTAGTGCATTTTCCTTTCTGTGCATAGTGCACATTTGGGAAAGTCTGCTTTTGTCTGTGGTAGCGGTAGAACAATGCACATCTCTAAGACCAGATTAAACTAATTATGGTGTCTTTTACAGGCCTAATATTTATATATGCCCTAATTTTTATAGAGCACACTCCTGAAAAGTGTGTCAGACACCACTATGACACATAACAAAGAGGTTCTTCCTGTAGGAGACAGGAAGTGTGGTAGTGGGGTAATATGGATAGGAATTTAAGAAGCACACACAAATACTCTAAGACAGTGTAGCAAATATGGCAAAGAGGATGGAAAGGTAGGAAGAGAATCATCACTACTGCCAACTAGAGAAGATCCTGGCTTCTTGAAGTGCGTCACTGTTCCAGAAGATCTCAGTTCCATTTTTATCTGAAGAGACTGAATGCCCAATGTTAAATTTCTATTGCCTTTTTTTTTTTTTTGCTGCCTATTTCTTTGCACCTTTTTTTTTTTTCCCCATTGTCATTGTCTTCCTCTTGTGAACAAAGAGTCAATCAAATGCAAAGGGTAGAAAAACAGATGAGTGGTTGAACATCTAATCTCTCAGACCAACAAAGTGATCAAGATCTTCCAGAATGTTGATCTGTTCTGGAATCCAGCCTCTGGCTGATGATTCCCAGTGATCCCCTTCCTGCTTCCACATTCTCTGCACCATATATGCTGTCCTTGTGTTCTTGGATCGCATACATTTTCTCCCATACCTGCCCACATCTTTCCTACCTTACAAAATCAGTTTTGTTGTCCATCACACTTAGTCACTGCATCAGTGAGCTTAAGGTTTTGCTCCACTCACTGTCACCAGTCAGGTTAGGAGAGCCAGAACAATAAGCAGGGAAATGACAGATAGTGGGGGAGTTGCTGCACTGTTCATTTTGGATCAAAATATGGATGTGCCCTGAAGTGATGTCAGCCCACGACTGCTGTCTGCAAGGCGACATTCATCCTGCAGCAGTAGCTGTCCAGTAAATACCTAGTGCTAATTTAGATGTTAAGAAGAGCTTAAAGCATTGGTTTTTTTACATTTTTTTTAACCTTTTAATTAAAAATGTATGTCTTAATTGCTATCTGCGTGTTTCTTGTTGAAAAAGTTTTAAAATGAAAAATTTGGAAGACATCACAGGTACTTTGCATTGTATCAGCATTTGAATAAGTTTTAGACAAATTTAGAGCTGTCTACACAGTTTTTCGGAATGTCAGCTCTGCCTGGGATGTCTAGAATTATTCAGTGTAATGGAAATGCATGTGCTTTCACTGAAATTTTTATTGGACAAGAAATTTGTCATGAGAGAAACAGAAAACTTAACAGAGTTGTTTGCAACCAAGGTCATACTCATAAAGTACTACATTTGCTTAAACCTAGAATAGTTGAGCATCATTAATATTTCTTTTTATCTATTTTTAGAAGAGAAAGTTGGACATTAGCTTGTATGTTTTATCCACATTTACTTTTCTGCATCCTCACTTTCCCATTCCTGTGGTTCTCTCCTTCTTTCACTCCCATACTGCTATTTTCACATCTTTATGCATCTCCCTTCTAAGTCCTTTGTACTCCAGCCTTTCTCATGCATCAACACCACAATCAGGAAAGGTCCTTGTTTCTGCAGCCTTTGTGGAACTGTCTGTCCAACATAATATACTCAGATTGCTGTAATATAATATAAATATATAAATGTATAATATAAAGTAATATAATGCTGTAATATAATGTAATATTGTTTGATAGAGCAGTGAATTCCACAGCGGTTGCAGCGTTTAGTGGGACATTTGCTTTACTTAGGTTACAGCTGAGATTGCTGCTCTGCCACAAACAAATGAGTGCTTCTAGGAGAGTTTGGCAGGGAAGGGGGAGTTTGTCATAATCAGGTGTGTACACTGCTTTTGTAGTTGTGGGGAAGATACTTTTGGCATAGAAAAGGAAAAATCAGTCGAAGATTCTCCCTTTCAAGTACAGTCTGTTAAATTTTCATGCAGCGTCCTATCACCAGTCTGAAAGACAATACAGAACTGCTTTGTGTTTTCCCCTCTGAACACATTTAGTGGATTTGAAAGATCACCTTGGGATCAGCAAGTGTGTGTCTAACCTGAAAAAGCAGATGTTAATTTCTGTTATAATCCATAATGTAGTGACTTCACAGGATACCTTCAGTAATCAGTAATTTATAAGCTGTATGATAGTCTTTGCTGAATGTTTAAAAAAAGGCTGATTTTACATGCTTTAATGTATCTGGAGTAAGAGCTTGATACAACTTGGGTATATTTAGTTCTTTGTTTTATATGCAGCTAATAAAATTTTCCAGAGTTAGAGTTCTTATGGGAAGTATCAAACTATGTATTCACTTCCAAACTCTTTTGTTCAGTTTTGTTGAATTCTGCTTTTTTCTTTTTTTTAATATACAGAGCCACTGAAACATGCCTGTGCAACTGTGATGTTAGACTTTAGAAGTTAGGCATCTGAAATGGAAAGTTACAATGCAGGGTTATAACATGGGGATATAATTTGCACTTGTCACTGTCATATTAAATTTAAAACCACATTTTTTCCTGAATCTGGAAGCTGAATCCATTAATACTCTTACTCTTAATACTGTGAGGAGCAAGGAAAATGTTTTTTGAGGGCTGACAACAAATGACTCACTTAGAATGACGCATGGTAATTAACTTCCATTTGATTTCTGGCTGTTATTAATGCTTAAATAGTACTTCTAGTCCAATGATAATGTTTTTTGTTCAGCATCTTGATAATTTATGGTATTTTCCCTTATCTTGAAGGTTCTTGCAACAATGGAGCAACTAGAAAAAGTCAGTAGTTTCCAGGAGTTTGTACAAATATTCAGCCAGTTTGGAAATGAAATGGTGGAGTTTGCTCATTTAACTGGAGATCGGCAAAATGTAAGTATTAGTAAGAGATGTTGCACAGTATTATCTTCATCTTATTATCAGGAAGGTATGGGTTCTTCTGGGATGATAATAGAAAACAAAACAATTGCTGGCATCCTGTCTCTGGAACCTACCCTCTCCTTGCTCCAGCCAAAACATGCCTTTTGATTTTAAAGCTCAGCCTGAGCAATGTGGTTGCGCTGTTTGCCCTGCATATCTTCCAGAAGCCTGGGTGTGTGTTATTTGCACTGTCTTTTGGCTTCAGTCACTATGTTTTGGCTCTAACTTTTCTCATTACTCCGGTAGAGAGTCTGTTGTTACTTGACAGAAATATTTGATGTTTGCATGTAGTGAAAGGATCTCATTATTTTAGAAAACTCCAAATGGATTCTATTAAAGAATCTGCTTGGTGGCTTGTTAGAGTTTGTTTTTTTATTATTATTATTATTATTCTGGAATATTTTTCTAGGTTTAGGTCAAAACTTTCTTACATTAGGGCAATGAGTTCTCACATGCAGCTACTCTTTCAAAGCCTTTCATTCATACAGGAAGCTTTTTTCCCACTACTTCCATGTAAATATAATGATTTGCTGAGGCTTAGGACTTCTGCTGTGACCTCTAGTTGCTTTCCTTTGATACTCCAGTCCTCTGTTCAGAACTAAACCAGGGTTTGGTATAATTATACAGAGTCCATAATATCCAGCAAAATTGAGAATTCATTTTGTATAACCAAATTGACTGGCATCATGTGTTTCCTTTTACTGTGGATGTGTGTATGCTTGGTGTCAGAGAACCATTACTGCGAAAGCTGCTTAAAATTAAAGGAAATACCTGCTTAGAAGTGAACTCTTTTTTCCCAGAAGTATTTTTTCCCTGAAGCAGTTGTTCCTTTGAAAGCGAAACATGCATTATTAGGAAGTCGTAGTCTTTTCAACTATGTTGGATTTTCAGTGGTAAGTGGTCTTCTGCTCTCCCCTCCTTGCCTACTTGACTCTTTTAGAAAGAGTGCTACGTTACCACTTTTTCAGTTGTGTCAGGACTTCCTTGATATGCTCAGTTTACAATGTGAAGACTACTGTCTGGCACTACTAGTTTCATGGGGAGGAAAAATCCCACATAGTATTTTTAAGTGTGCCATAAATTCTTGGGTGCCATCAGATTTATCAGTGTAATGTCAGAATTTCAGAAATCAACTGTTTCCTTGTTTGATTGTTTTGTTGGTTTGGTTTTCAATGTGATTTTGATCATAAAGATTTTCTGTAGTTGCTAAATACAAACATAAAAATGCCAAAACAGACTGCTGCTGTGATTTATCTGGGTGTTTTTGTTAATCTAGGGTATATTAGGATTAATATTATATATATATTATTATATACATTAGGATCCTGTAAGCCTTTAACCAGTCTCATTCAGTTACCTGTTTGACAGTCAGATATCACTCAGCTGTCTTTGTGAGCAGTGACAAGATTGTAGTTGGAGCTTTCTGAGTTCTTCCCCTTGTTAGAACCTCTTGCATGTTGAGGGATTCATGTCTACCCTCTTCTCCCACACCTGGCTTTGGATTCTCAACTCTTCTGGTTTGATGAGCTTTGCTGGGGGTATAGTTCAGTTTTGCAGATGTAGCCATCTTTCCCTGGAAAGTTCTTGATAAGTTTCTGTACTCAGAGCAGAGAAATACCAAGGAATTGCTTTTTCATCCTATTAAGGCTTCTTTTATTACTGGTATTTAGCAAATATAACTCTCAAATAGACAAAAGATTTAGTTTACATTTCCTCCATTGCAGTACAATGAAAAGCAGGTGTTCTCTGTCTCTACCCTACCCTCCCCTCCCCTCCATTTCAAAAAATACTTCTTGTCAGCTATTCTTTTCACCTCATTTTTGTCTTTTATGAATAATGCTTTATGATAAAGGTATCAAAATTAGCAAGAGTTTATATAACATACTCTGTATCTTGGAGTTCTTCCTTCTTTGAAATCTGAATTGAAGAGAGCCAAGAATAAATGCATCAATTAAAATCTGTCTGAAAAGTAAGTTCTAGATCATGAGTTAGGCTGGAAATAGCAGTTGTCAGAAATTTGAAAGCTTTCTCACAACCCATTCACCTGCATGAGAGTTTCCTTTTTCCAGTCTCACAAGCAGTTACTATTTAGATACTGCGTAATATTTAGGTCTCTCTTTTTTCTTTTTTCTTTTTTTTTTTCCTTTTGGTATTTAGGATTTGAAGGATGAGAAGAAAAAGGCTAGAATGGCAGCATCTAGGGCTGTTCTTGAGAAGTGCACTATGATGCTCCTGACTGCTTCAAAGGTGAGTTGGTGCACCCTTACACAACTTGGCTAAATCACAAAGGCCGGCATCTGCCAGATGAGCTGACTTCTCCTCTCTCAGCCCCACTTTAGATTTCATGCTAAAGAAGGGTGTAAGTGTAAAGAATAAGGAAAGAAAATCTTTATATTCTAAGTAACAGTGTGAATTTGACTTACCAGCAGTTTAACAGAAGGAGTTCACCATCTTCCAAACACATTCTTTAGACCTGCCATAGCAGGAAGCATTCATTTCCACATACTGCATGTCTACTCTTTCATAAGAGTTACTTTGCTTTCTTTAAAAAGACTTGTCTGAGGCATCCAGACTGTGAATCTGCTCGTATTAACAAAGATGGAGTTTTTCATCGGATGAGACTAGCTTTGGAACAGGTCATAGAAATTGTAACGGACTCCAGACCAAATGGAGAAAGTGAAATGGCCCCCATCAGCATATATTCTGGCATCAAAGAATTCAAGGTAGGAGCAGAAATAATATTATTTTCTACAGGCAATAAAATACCTCTTAAGTTGGAGTTTGGGGTGGGGGGGAAAAAAAGGGGTTTTAAATTTGAGATCATGGAGCTGCATCTCTTCAGCAATATTGACTTAAATAACTGTCCCAAAATGTTAAAGAATCTGTCAAGAGGTGGCTATATTTTAATAGTCATTGCCAAAATACACCTCTCCTTCTGAATCAGTATGCATTTAGAGCTCTAATACTTTGTTGAGGTGATGCACTGACATTGAATAAACTGAAGTATCAGGATCTGATCAGACCTTCATTGAAATAATTTTTTGAGAATTCTTCCTTTGTAAGTGATAGTGTTTTTAAATCTGCACACAAAAATATTCATACAAACATTTAAAAGAGTAAACTCAAAAGAAATGTCATTCAGAAGAAATCTTCTGAATTGAAATTGTATCCTGTAGCTCAGTGGACTTTTTTCCTCGTAAAGGCTTTTCTAAATTTCATACTCCATTAAGAACAGTTAATGAGCAACCATGGCTTACTGCTTTTGAGCCTGAATCACTTTGATTCAATTTATTTATCTATTTCCCCTCTTTAAATTTCAACTGAAATTTTTTGAGAGTGCCCCAAAGTATTCAATTTGCTACATACACATTTTTAGAAAACTACTCAAAATGGATTACATGGATGTGGAAAGATCAAACAAAATCGGAACATAAATTTAATTTCTGAAGTTTACTGAACTTAGAAACTTTTTATTGACAGCAGTAGAACAGTGGTGTATTTGGTGTTACTCCTGATGAAGGGCTAGTGAGCTCCTCATTGTATTATCACTTTTAAAAAGTATCCCAAACCCCAAACTGCAGGTCTAGACACAGGCAAATTATTGGATTACTTTGAAAATAAGAGTATAATTTTAAAAAGCACTAAGGAGAAAAATAAAATATAAAATGATGGATCTGCTTTCTGCATTTGTGTCACAACTAAATCACGTAAATTCTCAAGGAAATTATGTGCTTCTTTTTCAGAATAAGGTGGAAGGTCTACGTGAGAATCTTTATTTTCTCTCAAAAGAGAACCTTTCAACAATGCTGGAAGTTATCCTGGAACATACAGAAGACTTCACAGACTCTGCCTATACCAGTCATGAGCACAGAGAGCACATTTTGGAGCTGTCTAAACAGGCTAAAATGGAACTAGAGCAGCTGGTTTCAGTGTGGATGCAAGCTGTAAGAGCTTTTTAGCAAAGTAAATCTTTTCACCTCTACTTTGAAAAGAAATTTTGAATGCAGTCTTTCTTCTGGTCTAGGAACAGAGAGCTGAGTGTATTACTCACAGTGGGAGCTGATCAAGGAAGCCACAGTTTGTTCTGTGCTTCTCAAGCTTCCATATGTTCTGTCCTCCCCCTATGCCAGTGGTATTGCTTCATTGATTCTTTCATGGCTAAATTAGGCTACTGATGGTAGTAGACTAATTTTAATGAAGATGTGAGTGGAGACAAGGCAGTGAACAGAAGTATCATTGCACAGTCTTAAACACTGAAGTCTTTTGGTGGAGTAGTTCAGAGATTTCCATTGTCTTGATCCCATAGCAGTGACCACAGTTTTCTTTCTTGTTTTCAACAGAATATTGGAAACAGTTAAACTCTTGGAAAGGAAAACATTGTAAAAATATTGACTGTTTTTGTTTTTTTTAAATAGTGGAGAGAGAAGAGAAACAATAAGACAGGCTATTTTTGTTTGTCCTATTATACATTATTTAAATGATGTTAGCTTTTAGAGAAGAAGCATGGTAAGCCTCTATCATTTGTCTTACTTGTTCCTTGAAAATGATAGAAGATACATGCAAAAGGGGAGGCAAAAGCAGAGATGGAAAATGCAGCTTCTGATATTGATGCTGACTTGTTTTCAGTCTTGCTCCTGGGAATATGTGTAGCCCAAAGTCTTATTAACTCTGAAATATGGCAGATGTGTCCTGGTACAGGATATTTACTTAACTGGGTGTATTTCTTACTAGAAAGCATTTTTGTTTCTTTTTTCCTCTTTGAATCAGGTACTGCAGTCAGGTGTTTTTAATGCAGTAGTGTAGTTTGAAGAGCATATAAATCTTACTGGTAATACAAAATGTTGTTATGACAAACAACACAGATACAGAAAATGAATTGCATAGACTCCCTTCAACTATAGGAGCTAAACCTGTGTTTAGTTTGGTGTTGGTGGTTTACTCTGGTAGGCAGCTGTGCAAGCACTGTTCAGCAATAACACCATGTTGTCAGCATGCTACGTTTATAAAGAAAATTAATTCTACCCCAGCCAAAACAAGGACTCTTGGTTATTTCTAAGCTCTATTACTGCTGGAAAGTAATCACCTCTAAATAATTTACAGGCTACATTTCAAGAGAGAGAAATGAGAGCCTAGTACGAGATTATGCATATATATGATCTGTGAAAATTCTTGGGCGTGTACATGTGTGCTTATGCATTAAGTATTTTCATTAATAAATAACCCAGTCTAGCTGTGACTAGACAAAGTAGCAGATAAAATAGTAACAGCTCACTGAAGTGGATTTTTGTTTTCAGCTCAACAGCTTCATTGCAAGGTGAATGTTCTGAAGAATCATTTTATAATTCAATATAGAACATTTGGTGTATAGCATTTTAGGTACCACTTTATTTTAAAAGGGTGTTTATATTAAAAAAAATGCCTTAAATGGTTGTTTTACTTTAGGGTGGTCAGGTAGAAGATTTCTGGCAGATGTCAAGGAAACCCTTTTCCTGAAAACTCAGTTAGATTTAGAAAATAAATGCATGTTGAACACAAGCAGTCAATCAGATTGCATCACTGTTGGGTTTAGATTTAATTTGGTGATAAATATTTCTATAAAATATTTTTTTGAGTAGAATATACACAGGCTACACAAGTGAAAGAATTTCATCTAGAAAGAAAAGGCTGTCTTCTAAAGCTTCTTGAGTTAATGACATGTGATGTGAAGGTGAGGTTTGCTGGTTTTTTTGTGTAATGTCTTGTTTTTTTCTTTCTTTGGTTTGTAGCAAAACCAAAAGACAAAAGATCTCATGGAAGACTTGGAAGTAGCCATTTTAAAAACGTGCCAGTGCATGAATGAACTTAAAAGGGAGGTAAGTGCAGCTTAAGCAAGATAAGGTTTGACTTATAAGCAAGATAAAAGTTTGACTTTCTTATTTTTTATATGTGAGGATGTAAAATGGAATCCTGTATCCCAGAGGACTGTTGTCTGTTTATAGACAAGAGTAACCAAATCAGAATAACATTATGGAGCTAGCTACATCATGTTTGTCCTTACTGACTATAAATCTGTTGGATGAATAGGCTCATTGCTAACTCGCAAAAAAAAGAAGTATTTGGAAATAAGCACTATGTGTGTAATCATTATTTTAAATGTAAAGGCAAACTTCCCTTGGGGGTGGATGCATACATCACTGTTTGTAAATACATTTTCTTCTAGTATGTGCCTAAATTAATATATTACATTTGCAGTTTATTTGTATTTAACCTGTCCCATTGATTTCCTTATCTATGACAGGGCCTTATACTCAGGGCTTTTTTTTTTTCTCAGCAGTTGGCAGCTGTGTATGTGTCTGTGGTAAATCATTATTCTTCTCCTAAATGCAAGTGTGCTGAGGTCAGCTTGCATACACTCATGGAATAGCTGCCTCATTTGGTACATGAGATGGACTGCACTTGCTGCTCAGGGTCTTCACCCTACCTACTAAGGATAACATTGCCGCCTTGTCTGTTCTACAGAACTGAAGGAAATACAGAATCTGGTTTCTGGCAGCTTCCTAAATATTTGCACATTGTTCAGCTATTTTTTCAACTGCTTCAAATTGCTGTTCTTTTAAACAGATGGAGAAGTGAAGATTAAGAACAGTGAGAGTTTCAACACAGAGCAGTGCAAAGATGTTAGAGAAGTGTGGTGAACTTATTTAGGCTGAGCTGTCAGCTGCCGTAATTGGAAAACCTCAACTGCTGAAAAAATCACACTCCCCTTTTTTACCATAGGCAAAATGAGAAGTTTTGTCTTCTGGACTATAGTTCCTGCAGCTATGCTGAAGATTTGAACTGTGCTTTCAATCTGTTTCAGTTCAATTGCACTTCTGCTGTCAGACAGAGTGTTGGGGTCCAGAAAGTGAAAGATACAAAATTTTTGCACTATGATTATGGGCTAGTTTGTAATTTGGTCACCATTATGGAGGAAATGAGCAGCAGAGGTTTTCTAAAGTGACATTGACTTTGGAATGTGAATTGCGAGATTATCCTGTTTGAGTAACATTGTTCCCAGCTGCTCAATGAGGTGGAAGAGTTCCCAGTTAAATTAGGATGTGACTATTTAATTGCATTGATCATAAAGCCACAGGTGGCAGGAATATGTTGTGTGAAAGAAGGGATTCAGAAGTAAGTTCAGAGAATTATGTAGTTTTTTTGTTCTTTGTGTAGTGATTGAGTTGATCCCAGAATGGCCATGCTTTTGTACAAGGCTGAAAGCTGTCCTGTCAATCTGACTTGGGGTGATTCAGTGTTTCAGTCAGCAACTGGGATTTCTACTGGTTAAATTCAAATATTGTGACTCTAATTAAAAAGTTCCTGATAGCCTGAGTGGCTGAGAACAAAAGACAGCCTCGTTAAAGTAGGTCTCACTAATCTCTGCCTTTTTATGGAAGAAAGAGAAGTTATATTCCTTTCTTGAGTTTATTTTACTGCTAATGATCAGAGACAGCATTAAGTAGAAGTATATGTATATTTTGGATCAGGATGAAAATCATCTCTATTGAAAAGGGGATCTCTGTGTAGTCTACATGTAAATGAGAATTTCCAGTTTCTACTTCAACGTTACAAGCCTTTCAGATAGCCTTTCTTCAGAGCTGACTTCATTTCTGGGATTAGTGATTTGTGCTAATTTTTAATGCCATGTGAGCAATGTTATATAAATAGTTTGTAACAGGTTGTCATAGGTGTTTTTTCACCCTCTAAAAAAAAGTTGCAGCAGGTTTTGAGGCAATAATTCAGTTGCCTTGTCTTTTGTGAAATTAAAAAACAAATCCAGAAGAATTTAATTCTGGATGCACAGGAAGGACTGCTAGAGGAAAGGGGTAAAAATGGAGTTCAGTGAATTAAAAACCCCAAAATACCATTCCAGTAAACACTCTTCTCTACGGAGAGAGTTCCAAGCTCATTGCATTCATAAGAGCTGGAAAAATACTTCCTTTTGAACACCAAGTTCGTTCTGTACTCAGTGTAGTCCAGCAAAGTGAGTGCAATACAAGACTTAAAATAGTCCTATGAGCATACTCCGCTGTTTCTAAGGAGGTTGCTATTTTTTTTTATTGGTGCTACCAATATTCTTAAGATGAGGCTGATTGCAGGGCACAGGTAACTTAGTGACTAGTTTCTAGAGCTAGCAGCAGCTGTCACTGATAACTGTTGTCAACCACAGTTCTTCACAGCATGATTTCTGAGTGTGTGTCTGGATTTAGGGATGTGTTTAAATTAAAAGCTGCTTCTCCCTGCTTGTTGGGAGTGTAGGGAGATTGTTTGAGACTTCTCCAAGACCCATCTCCTTGTAGAAAATGTGCTTTATGCTTTCCTATGGTTGTGTCATGATCTGAATATATTCAAGCTTTTCTTTGCGACACTGATAAGTCTAATATCTAATCTGTTATAAATTCAGATTTGTGTGGCTTCAGTCTGATTCATACAGTTTAATTAGTGTTCTTTATGAGAACTGGAGTGGCCATTGTGCTTTGCTTATGCTGAACTTGATGACCCACAGATTCATGCACCTGAATTTTCCCCAGCTGTAACATAATCAGAAAGCAATGGTGTGATAACTTTGTGGCCTCATTTTACCAAGTTGTTCTTTTGTTTCTCTCCATATTTCATTGTGGAGTTGATTTTTCTTGTTTATGGGGGGAGGTTTTTTTATTTATTTTTTAAATTTTTTTTATTGTGGTGGATTTTATCTTTATTCTTTGAATAGTAATTGAAGAAATAAAAACTACAGATAATAAGAAAGCTGTAGATGAGCTTTCATGGCAGTAATTTTTTTGCTTGAAAAATTAATCTGTCTCTTAAGCTTGTTTGACTTGGTACTGGATAGATTTTTTTTTTTTCATTCTGTGGCTTATTTCTTCTTCTTTTAATGCTACTCAAGGTCCACAGTGCAGCAACATCTCTGGCAGCAGATCTTCTAAAATACCATACAGATCATATGGTTCTCAAAGCATTAAAAATCACAGGAGTAGAAGGAAATCTTGAAGCTGTAGCAGAATATACTTGTAAGCTATCAGAGCAGAAAGAACAGCTTGTTGAGGTGAGTTCACAGCTCCTTTCAATGTATAGGACACTTAGAAAATGAGTGGCTGGATTTACATCAATCTGTTCTTTAGGAAGGCTTTGGTCTGTGTTTTTGTCATTGTATTTTATTTTCCTAGTATGCTGTTGAATTTTATATTGTTCTTGTCAGGGTCCGAGCCAAAGATGTCACTGTGGCATGCAGGTGTTGTAGAAGGGATTTACATTTGTGCCCAATTCTCCTCATGAGTCTAGACTCAATCTGTATGTAGACATTTGGCCTAAAATATGAATTAAAAAGTAAGTTTCTAGATCCAAGAGGAAATGATAACCCCTTTCTTTCAAGCAGCAGGCATCCAGCAATAGCAGAATCCAGGTAATACAAGAATGCTGGAGAGACAGTTAAGTTTCTTAATGCAGTGAGTTTGACTTTTTGAAGATGAGTCAAGAGGGCCACTGAAAATCTTCCTCTTTTGTGGAAAGCAGTGTGTGCAGGGGATATCAGCCACATGGACCTTGGTGTTGTCTCCCTCACAGACGAGCAGAGGTACCTATGCCAGCAGGAGACATACAAATATAGATCACTTTGATCTAAAATACAGAGATGCCAGCAGATGTACTTGAATGGTATCCAATCCTCATTTCTAAAAAATTATGATTACAGGGCTTGAAGATTCCTCCCAGAACTATGAATATGCACAAGCAGCGCCCTTGAACTTCCAGGATTGGGAGAACAGTGCTTTGAGCTCTTAATTTCAGCTCTAATGTCCCTTTGATCTGTGGCTATTCAGTGTTCCAGTGAGACACTAATTTTTTCCAAGCCTAACCACGAGGTTAAATGGTGCTTGCATGTGCGACCTTATAGCATGTCTGATGATAGATAGTGTAATAAGTTTCATATGTGCTGTCTCTGTCTTACAAGTTCCTTTTGATCTGAAAACTTCCATGCCCCTCCTTGACCCAAAGTTTACTCTTAATCTTCCTGAAAAAAATCCAAAAACAAAAAGAAACCAAACAAACAAACAAACAAAAAAACAAACAAAAAAAAAAGGAAACAATATTACTTCTTTAAACTAATTTGAAACTGATTTACTCAATGATAATTCAGACCCCTGAATGATGAAAGCCTAAATTTTCCACATGGTTGTTAATTGCTGAATAAGCCTGTTCTGCTAAAGTTATTTATGCTGCAGTTTTCCCAGGATCTTTATGTGTTTACTTTCAGTTTTATTCAGTCATAAATATATGAAATCGTTTTTGTTTCACTTTAATTTAATTATTAAGACTTTTCTTTCTCTCAGTGGTTTTCCACACCTTTCAAGTCAGGATTTAACCCCATTTTTTTATTGTTAATTCTCCCTGAGAAGTCCCCAGTAAATTTCTGAAAGGACAATCAATAACTTAGTGTTTGCTTGTGTGTATTTTCGTATGTGCACCTTTTCTCACTACTAATCAATCCACATTTTTTACAATTCTTTTCATGTTTTTTCAAATTCAGATGTGTCGCCTATTGAGGCATGTTTCTGGAACTGAGCCCCTTGAGATTACTTGCATACATGCAGAAGATACTTTTCAGGTCACTGGCCCACAGGTATGTTCAGCTTTTAACTGGCCTCTTCTACTACACATAAATCAATAAAAATTACTTGTGTGAATTTTTAGGAGACCTAATGTTTACCTATGTTGAATGCATTCATTTCTAAGAAGGAATTTTGCTCTGACGCTGGGTGGTTGCTAAAAGAGCGCACAACAAAGATCAAGCCTGCAAATGTCAGATGAATACATACAGAGACGTAATAATAGCAGTTTAATTTTATGTTTTGCCTGTGGAGGCATTTGTGAATTCATGTGGAACACTGTGTACTAGGACTTGCAATAGCAAATGCTTTGTTCTTTGTCCAGATAATTTCTGCTGCAGAAACCCTGGCATTACATCCATCTAGCAAGATTGCAAAAGAAAATCTTGAGGTGTTCTGTGAGGCCTGGGAGTCTCAACTGAGTGACATGTCTTTGTTGTTAAGGGAAATCAACGATGTGTTTGAAGGAAGAAGAGGTAAGAATGCTGTGTAGAAATAGAAAAATATACCTTCAAATCTAAGAATTTTAAGTGTGATTTAAGAAATTCTGTTTTCTCAAGAGTGGAGTGCAGTAAACATCCGCTTCCCATGGGATCTAGGTAGTAATACACAAGTATATTGTGTTTGTATAAATGTCGAATCAGGCTGCTTGCTGGGTTTTTTGGGTTTTTTTTCAAATAAAAGCAGCCAAATATTTAAAGGCCTGATTTACATAAGATTAGCTATGTTTAATTTTCTGCACTAGGACTACTTCTAGCAGCAGAAGAAATAGAACTATTCAAAGGGCACAAAAGTGTTAGACACAGCTCTTTGCCAGGAGGTCCAAGTACAAGGGCTGTAGGGCTTTCACCCACCATTTGTTTTATCTAGGAGCTTTCATTAATTCATGACAGTCAAGATATAACTTGAATTGTGACATGTTTAATTAATGTCTTGTATTTGTGGAAAATACACATATACATATATATTCTATACTGTCAGCTTGCCTTGTATTCACTTCATAATGTAGTGAATGTAGTTATTTGATTTTTAAACTGCTGTCCTTTCTCCTGGATGGAATTTCTGACGACTCTGCACAATCTTGGGATATTTTCTGTGGTTGGTAAGTTTATTGGTATTTGTACAACATGTAGAAGAAAAGCTTGGAACCTTAAGGAAAAAAAAATTGTGTCTACTTTTAGCATAGGGTAATTTGAAGGCATTTTGGTTTTCATTTTTATACCACATAATTTTTTTTTTCCAGATTATCTCTTTAGTGTAGCCTGTCATACTTAGAGCTATGTGTTTGTTTCAGTCTTTAAGGTATAATTGCATACAGATAGAATGTAACATATAATAATACTGAATGTCTTGTTATTTTTAAGAAAATTGCTCAGGTTCAAAAGCTTAGATTTAGTTAAATATGGGCACTTAATTTTTTTGTATCCAAGATACAGAAAAAGTAAATCCTTATTCAGGTTAGATGACACTTTACCAATGACACAATACTTCATCTTGCTATTGAGACCTCTTTTCATTTTCAGACTTTATTTTGTAGTTTAACTTTCTGTTCTTAATTTTTTGTGTAAGTAATTCTTTACTGCCAGCATTTTGAGCACAGCTGCAACCAGTCACAGGGTGTAATATCTTAAATTGCCGCTGGTGGTTGGTGAATGAGTGTGTGCCTGAGCCTCAAGACTTGTAAAGAGAAAATGCATGTTGAAATTCTGAGTGGGTTTACAATAATTGTGTGTACAGCAGGTTATTGGCAGTTTGAGACTTTTGAGAAAAACATGATTGTTATCCCAGCTGTTTTTCCACCTTGCTCTGGAATACTACATAAATATGGGCAGCAATCAGAGAACCTGTTCATGGGCCTTTTAACTTTCAGCAGATTTTTTGTTTGTTTGTTTTGGGAGCCAGGGTCTCACTCAGTTTCCTTAAAGAGAATATTTTATAAAATTAAACATAAATTATGGTATAATGCTATTGTTAATGCGTTAGAATAAATTTGGAATCTTCAGGGCTGATCATGCAGTATCTGATTTTTTTTCATATTCATACAGTGGTCTGGCAAGGTTGAATGATAACCTTTTTATATATTTATATCTGTGTGTGTGTGCATACATAGATAGATATTACTGTATTTAAAAATAATAGGATGAGAATCATGCAGCTACAGCAAAGCATATCCTTGGCTCTCCAAACAAATTGTTCTTGATGTCAGATGCACAGCTTCCTCTGGTTAATAACTTTCTCTTGGGGCTGCTGATGGCAGATAACACATTTTCCATAAGTGGTATTTTCCACTTTCTTTAAAGCATCATTTCACAATGGCAACCCCATGTCCTTGCTTGAAGGAGGGAAAGGAAAATGGGTAGGTGTTGCTGAGCAGGTTGGAGGCCATCATGAGTGATGCAGTGAAGACTTCTCTTGTTTGGCTTAACCACACAACTGTGTTCTTGTTAGTGTCTCTCATTTCCTCAGTCTTTCTTTCAGCATGAAGTGTTCTGATACCAACACTGGTAAGATGCTAAAAGCATAGCTTGTGTTCTCTCTGTGGCCTCGGGTGCATTAGATCTTGTATTGCCAAAACCCTGTTTTGCTGTCACATGGCCCAGCCTAGTAAGAGACCTTCCTCTGAATCTGGATTGCTTCATAGTAGCCACCAATTATGTCCTTAGAAGTAATTTGGTCTCTTATATCCACCTGTTTGCTAGTTTTCCTCTGTATTGTGGGCCAATCTGTTTTTGTTTGCTTGTTTTCTTCTCTTAAGAGTTCGACTTAAGAGTGACTCTTGTCATTAGAAAAAAAAAGGGAAGGGAACAATCTCACCCAAATACCCCCACCTTTTTTCTACCAGAAAATACCCTCAAGTTACTTTTCCAACACTTTTCTTCTCTGACAACACACAACTGGTGATCCAGTAAATAAATGAAATGTTTAGTTGCTCAGAGGTTATAGGAGTGGCATTCACAAAACTTCTGCCTCCAAACACGATGGAGTTTCACAATATTTGATAAGACTTTATTCTTGTTGTGATTCATTATACTTGTCTTAATGTTGAAGTTGGTACAAGTGTCTTTATTTTACAGACTAAAATGTATCAAGTGCTTTATTCCTAGTAAAATTGTGACTGTATGTAACAGGAGATAGAATTACAGTAAGAGGTATATTTTTTTTCTCCTTAGTTTAAGAACTTGTATTTTTGTACTACCAATTAAAATGTTTGGCTTTGTTAGAGAGTACAGAATACGGCTTAAGATGCAAAAATTGAATGGTAACTAAATGTGCTGGACACATCAAATAAAGAACCATTTTTCTGATTACAGTAGATTCACATGGTTTATACTCATTTCTTTTTTTTTTATGAGCAATTGCATAGGTCCTTATCAAATGTTTTTTTCATAACATAAAATGAGGTAATTCTTATGCTGAGGTTCCAAATGCACATGGGAGGAGTTGGATTTATCTTGAAAGTGAAGCAATATTTTACTCAATTTTAATGAAATTATACCAGAACATGCCCAAATTGAAAAGGGCTTCTCTCGGGGAGCAGGATTCACAGGCACAGTGGGGTGACAAAGATTGGTGAGCACGCCACAGCCCAGTAACCCTCATTTGTATTTTGGAAATATTCCTGTGCTGTGTAGGACTGTACAGGAAGGTACATTTGCTCAGTCCTAAACCACTTTTTAATTCAGCAGTGAGGAGGCCTGTTCTTCACAAGGTTGGTGTGTCCAGTCTGGGATGAGGAGGGTGACAAGCTTTGTGAGAGGGCAGCTCCTGCCAGGCATTGGAAGCTTGATTATGCCCATAGAGGGATTGTTTGGTTTATTTCCATTTGATGCTTAACTCTGAAGCTCTTGCACTTTGAGATGAACCACCTGACAAAAGTACTTTTCATCAATCCAAGCTGCTGGCTGTCAGCCAGTCTCTTTTTTCTAATGTTTTGGTTTGAACATGGTGGAGAAGTATGTAAATAAATAATCCTCTGATTTTCTCCCTTGTAACTTGGGTGAGAAGTGAGAGAATGGTTTCTGAAGATAACCTACTTTTCTGCCCTCCTCTTCTGTTTTGCCCACTTGATTTCAGAAGAGTTGATGACCATGAGTTTTTTGAAGGGCTGTAGATGATAAATAGGTGACACTGATCAGAATTTTAGAATTGGCTCAAATTCTAGAAAGAAGAGTGAAGCAGACATGCTCCCATGCTCTCATACAAGAAGTGACATCAAAAGTGTGATTTAAAAGTTGAAATAGGGGTATTAAGGAGAGAAAAACAGGATTGGATCTAGTAGAAAACAGAAAATTAGAAGACAAAGATAATGAAATAATGAAAATTAATTTTAAGTGGAAAAAGAAAAAGGAAAAACATGTTTAAGAAAACACATTAGGAAAAACAAAGGCAGAATCAAATAAAAAGACCATCATATGGTGAAAAAAAGCCTTGATATAATTGCAAAGATCCGACACACAAACTAAGGAAATTAAATACATAAAAAATTTATATATGTATATTCTGTTAATGGAATAAAATAAAAGTTCTGTGATTACACTGATGGAATTAAGTATTTTCTGATTAAGTAGGAATATCTCTGACTGAGTTGATCTGCTCTTTTGAAAGGTCTGGTATCTGTGGGTCTGATGAAGTGTATTTTTTATGTATTTTGTGGTCTTTAGGGTTTCTTAAAATGTTCCAAGAAATAAAGTTAGATCTTTCTTCTTTTTGAATATGGTGAGCACCTAAACTTTGCTAAGTCAAATTATGACTAGAAGAGCAAAGGCAATTTTTATTTTCTTACTTCAGTTTGCCACCACTTTCCATATGGTTTCTGTAATTCTGAATGCCTGCCTTGTGTGTACAAGTACTGTGTCATTGCAGTGAGCATTTTTATTCCATATGTTATGTCAAAGCTTTTTGTGTTTGAACTTTTTAACAAGGCACAACAAGTTTTTACGTAGCTCCAAGGAGATCTTTTGTGCTGCAGCATTTAAAATTGCAAGTTCACTTTTGTTCTTGATATGTCTTACATGCTTTCTTACATGCCCTTTAGCTGATGTTTTGATGTATAGGATGTTGTAAATGACTTCTCATAATTTGTATCAGTCTTTAGGGAGAAACCTTGCTTGGATACGTTTGAGCAACTAATATCCAGATAACAGCATTCAGAAAAAAGGTTACTCAGCTTGTGCCCTGTTAGCTCATTCATCTTTCACAAGATGGATGTGTAGGAGAAGGAAAAGGTGATCACAGAAAGGAATTTTTCATATTTTTCAAGAGGGTTGAAGGATATTTTAGGAGTCAGTTGCCTGGACACGGAGATTATGATCTTCCTGTTGTGTCAGGAGATAAAGGGCATGCTTTCAAAAAATCCTGAATGCACAAAAGAACTGTCTTCTGAAAACTCAGATGAAATTTCTCTAGGAGCTGATACAAGAGGAGGATTTAGCAATTGTAGAAGGGTTTGTTGCTTGTCTTTTGTTGAGATGCATCCTCTCTATGTAAACCTGTAGTGACATCCATTGTAGTAGCCCTTGGGTTTTAGTTGGTGGGGTGGGGTTTTTTTGATTGTTTCTGGGTTTTTTGGTAATACCAATTCCTTACTAGCTCTTAAAGTTTTTACTTATTTTTATTTGGTTTAGCAGACTTTCCTCTCCTGAATCTATTGTAATGAATGCAAGTCTTCATAGACCATTATGTCTTCTGGTAATTGAAACTCTAATCTTAGGCTGTTAGCCCAGGCACTGTTTCTTCTTGAAAATAAAGTTTTCTTATCAACTTTTAAATAACATCCAAAAGAGGATTTTTTCTTCCTTAATTTGTTTTGCTCAGACTTGGAAAATTGCAGGCTCCTGGTAACACAAGAAACAATTCAGTAAGTGCATAAAATGCTGTACAAATTCCTTCTTTATAAAATGCAGCACACATGGGACAGGTATAGTACAGTACAACATGGGAGTTTTATTTGCACTACTTAGGAAAACCTGTGTAGGTATTTCACACCAGTGTCACTGTCTACTCCAAATTTTAGACCATTCAATCCATGCCAAGAAAAGCCATACACGGAGCTACAATTTTGTGTTCTGTGTTTTGCGACAAAATGAGTGCATGTAGCTAGTGAGCCATGGTAGAGCGCTGCTTTACTTCCTTGTGAAATACTTGCAGGGGGCTAGAAGTATTACTGAGATAAATGTTCAGAGAAGCTTTCTTAATTGCCAGTTGCTAAAATCTGAGCAGTACAGAGTTCTTGGCCTGTCTCTGAAAGCATGAGACAGAGGATCTTCTGCAGTATTCAGAGAGAAGGAATTACAGGTAAGTAATTTGCTTTTATAGTACTGCAATTTAAGGAAGGATGAAGTAAGGCATTTTATCCCACTGATTAAAATCTGCATACAGATTTTGGTATAAACCTGTGTGTTCTTCATAGGAGAGAAGCGTGTCTACCTATCACTGCCCAGACCAGGGGTAAGTTGCTTTTGAATTTGTTGTGTTTACTTTGTACCTGCTGTTCTCTGTTTGACTTCTTTCCCTGTGACAACTTGATGGGGACATAACAATATCTTGGTAACATGCATCCTGACTGGATGGCTGATAGTAAAGTATCAAAGTCTGTCAGTTTATGAAATGAATAACAAACAGACTGAAGATGAATGTAACTAGTTATGTAGTGCTTTAATCACTTTGACTATACATAAACTTTAATTCCTGTTCATTAATTTTTTACCGCATACTCTACTGTCATGTTATATAATATATATAATAAAAAAATGCATTGTTGCTATTAGAACAGTAGGAATATGCTGCAATATACTGAAAACTAAATGAAAAAAATAAATCATGCTACCAAGACTTAATATTGTAGCTTGAGTTAACCTGTTTGGAACAAGGGTTCATGTTCAAGCCTGTTGGAGCCTCTTTAAATAATGGGTTCTTGTTTCCTTCTTTAATATCAAGTGTGTTTAATGTAGAGAAAAAAGTTACACCAAATACCCAGCTTTTAGGTATGAGGTATTTAATATCCTCAGCTGATTTTAATTGATATTACACTGTTTCTGAGAGCATCTCTGTGTTAGGAAGCCTCCTAAACCTTGTTAGCGTCATGTAATCAGTCATTTGATTCACTTGCTATGAACTGAATCTTTCCTTGAGTAGGAAAAAGGGAAAGAATGGTCTCAAAAGGTACAGTAAGCTCTAGCTTGTTTCTTTCTTTCCTTGCTTTCTTTCCTTAACCTGTACTGTTGAGGAATTTGGGTTTCAAATAGGCCTCTGTCTCCATGTCTTCTGTGCTGCAATTCTACAGCTTCAAACACAACTTCTGTCCCTTAATGAAAAGAGAAAAGCTTTAGAAATCCAATATTTATAAAAATGTTTTATAAATCAAATCTGCAGATTTAAATACAGTATGTTAGGCTGCATGAGCATGGGTGAATTTCACAGTTATGAAACTAAATATTGAAACTTTGGATAGGGTTTCTGTCCCTGGCCAGTTTGACTAAGACACGTTGCTTCTGTACTTCATAATTTAGAGATTAAATGTTTAAAGGCAAGAGTCCCATTTATGGATTCGTATGTTTTTAATATTCAAATTCATATTTAAAATTAAATAAATTTTTGTGGTCAGCATTTAAACAGGTCTGCTTTGTTATTGTTTGGAAGGTTGCTGTCTTCTTTTTTGAGTTTTGCAACATACTTACCATTGTGCAGAGTTACAAATACACAGTTTGAAGTAGACAGGAAATAAAGCTTGCATCCACAGGACACCAGAGTTTCTTCACAGAGTAATTTCTTTGCCTAGCTGATGCTCTGAGCTTTGGAATTGCCTCTCTTCCTGGTGCTGTTCCTCTCAGCAGAGCCTTTCCTCCCCCTACTGCCACCACAGATCTGCTGTGCCTGGCTGACGCCCACGCTGTCCCTGCACAGAGGCCACGCTGTTCCTGCCAATCTAATTAGATCACATATTTTGTTACATCTGTTTAATTGCCACTGTGCTGTTTGCTGATAATGAGTGGCACCCTAGACTATGCTGTAGATGAAGATCAGAGCAACAGTGATGATTCATGTGTGTACTTAATGCATATTTTTTCTCTATAGTTTAAAGTGTCAAATCATGTTTTAAAAGCACAATAACATATCTACTGGATCTGACTTTTAAGAATAGTACTGTTCAAATAATGCAAGTGAACACTAGAGTGGAGAAAACTGCAAAAACTTCTAAGTTCTACGCAAAAAATTCTAAGATTTCTTTAATTATTTGTGAATGGAAAAACTTACTTGTTGTAATCAGTGCTGATTTTCTTGAATACCCTTTACTCTGCAGCTTAAATATTTGCCATTTCTTCTAGACCAAAGTTTGTGTTTACAAACAAATCTAGTTTGGTTTTGTCTTCCTTTCTTAAGATACTGCCTAAAAAATAGCATTTCTGAAATTGTATTTCTAATATGCACTATAGTCAAATCACAATTAGGAGTTATCAGTCCTTTGTGCTAAATGTTTCAATATGAGATCAGCATTTCTAATACGTAGGCAGAATTGCAGTGTCTAATCTGGGTAGACATTCATAAGATTCAGAATATTTAAACATTTTTGGATGGGAAAAGAGAAATGGCAGAAAGCCAACTGAGCACCAAATTGCAGTAGGAACTTCAGTATGAATACTTCTGCTCAGATTCTTGGAGTGAGAAGTGGAGATGGCACCTGAATCTCATTTCTGATGCTGTTCACAATGAACAATGTTGTTTCTTGTTTATTTTTTCCCCTGCAGGCATTACTGAGCCTAATTTGACTAAGTACTCCCACTAATGAATAGCAGCAGGTTTTTTTTCAGAATTTTTCAGAATCTCAGACAAGGCTCTCATTTGCACACTGAGATTATCCAGCTACCTCCTGTGTCTCACACCTCTCCAAGATAGCACACCAACTTTGAACTATTCCTCTGCAGTCCAGTGGTTTCAGAATGTGACCTGTGCCTCCCACATCGGGTGGTTTTGCTGTCTTTGCACAGTGACAGCACCAGCACATGAAATTAAAGCCAAGAACAGCGAATAATTATGAAATAAATGATGAATTACTGCCTAAGTGTGTCATGCAGTTGGCAAGCACTGACTTACCAGGTAGTCCAGTCACATCAGTACCACTAATTACTGTTTAATGTGAGCTAATATTTGGCTTGCAGACAGACTGATATTTTGGATAGTTCATGACTTAAATAAAAGAAGGAAACCCACAAAAAGATGACAGTGTCAGTGTTTGTTTACAGCTGCTTCTCCCGGAGTGACACAGAATAATGGGCTGCCTCCTCACACCAGCATTCGTAAGGGTTGTAGCCTACATCAGCTTGCTATTAGCCAAATCACTTCCATCAGTTATAGAAAAATCAGTGCAGGAGGACTTGCTTAAGATTGTTTAGTCCTGAGTATTATTGAGGATTTACAGGGTAAAGAGAAGAGACTACTGTATTAGGAAGTGGAGCCTGAGAACTGTGGAAGAGGTCTTTTCCTTGCAATTTCAGGGCATCTGCACCTGCCATTTCAGGACAGACAGATAAGAACAGGTTCTCAGTTTCTGCAGAGAAGTTTGTTTGAACCTCTGGAACTCTCCTACAAAGTCTTTCTCTGAATATAGAGCTACCTCGTTAAGATTTGCTAGTAGAATGATTACCAATTCCTTTTATTTAAAAATATTATTTTTTGTTTAAAACAGAAGCATAATGCAAATCTGAAAGCATTAAAGCCAGTCAAACTAGATACTGAGGTAAGATGCCATCATTTTAGTAAAAAAAACTTTCATATTTTTATCTTGTCTTAAGAATGTGCTTTTAAGTGCCATAAATATGGTCACCATTTACAGGAACAGGCGAAAATTGCAAAACTTGGATTAGAATTGCATCTGCTAACATCTGATGTGGATTCTGAGACAGAGAAATGGGAGGATCAAGAGAATGAGATTGTGCAACATGGGCAAGGCATGTCAAGTATGGCCTACTCCATGTATTTATTTACCAGGTAATTACACTGCATGTGGCAATTTTTGGTGGGAAAAATAGCATTAACAGTGTTTATAAGAAAGAACAAATTTTCAGAGCATAATAATTGGGACCCATTTAGAAAGGAACTTGAATCCGTCCATAGGCTTTATAAATTTTAAAATTAATTATAAGCTTTATAATTAAAAATATAATAATAATTAAATAAAATTAATTATAAGCTTTATATTTTTTTTTAATTTCTAAGCTGTTTAAAAACTCTGTAATTTTAAACCCCCTTTTTATTTTTAAAGGACTAAGCATCTGTTTTGTTGGAGGGCATCTATTTAAATGTCTCTTGAGTACAGAAAAAAAATTAAGAACTATTTTCATAAATACTTTGAAAATTAAGGGAATTAAAGCACAAGTATATACTTGTAGATGAGCTATAACTGTAGATGAGAATTACTGATCCTTGCTGTACTGAAAAGTGTTTATCTGAAACTTGCCTTTGCAACTCAGCTTTCTTACTTGAAGAATTTAGATTTTCTTGGGTTTTTTTTACCAGAGACATGGATTTCTAGTTTTGTTCAGCTTATGAGAACTGAGCCATTGTTAATTCCCCAACAGTGCTGTAGCTACTGAGGTGTTTGTGTAATATTATTAATGCAGTTCCTGTAGGTAGTTATTGTTGTGTCTAGTATCTTCTAAAAGACTGATATTTACAGTTCACTGGTGTGAACTGTAAAATGTTCAGTGGTGAGACTGTAATTTTTGTAAGTAGCAACCAAAATAATCTGCAGTCTATAAATAACATATCTTCTGGTTTTGTTATTTCCCACAGAGGAGAAGGACTTCTGAAAACTACTCAAGATTTATTTCATCAGGCAGAGGTAGTGTATTTTTAACAAAATAAGACATAGACACTCTGAGTGAAGCCAAACAGGAACGTCAGTGTCTGATTCCTTACACATGTGTACAGTACATGAATTGACTGGCAGCCATAGATTTTGAGCAGTCTAACTCTGGTACATATTCTGAAAGTGAGGTTCCCAGTGTTCCAGCTGTAGCTTCAGACAGGATATTACACTGATAGATTCCAGCTAGGAGGAGGGATAGCAAACTGGCATTATGGCAAACACAGTGGACTTCAACGTATTTGTAGAATTTGTTGTGTCACTCAGCTCAGTCCCTGGTAGTGTTAACAAATACTAAATCCTAGCCTGAGCAGCAGGATTTTCATGGGAAAGAGAGAAGATGTAAAACTTCGCACAATGCAAACAGAAGACAAGGGCCCAAATGAAGGGATGTGGGATGCTATTTCCAGGATGCATGCCTGTGTGTAACAGGAGACTAGTTACCTTTGAAAGGACAATAAACAAACAAGGGCAGGTGTCATCTACCCCCAAAACATTTGTGAGCTGCCACAGTGTAAAAAATAATTGGAAGTTGGGGGGTTTGTTATATGTAAAGGGAAAGCCTTTTGTCACCTTTAAACTCTGCTTATCTGTAAGGATGGCAGTTTGTAGTGTAGCTTGTTATTTCAGAAGTCACTGCAAACTGCTGACTTGAGAATTACAGACGTATACCATTATAACAAGTATTTCCTGCTACCTTTCTACTTAAAAGCACACTATTAAAAGAGGAGGGAAAAAGCCTTACCTTCTGTAGTGGTTTATTTTGTTACATGCTTTTTCTTCCTTTCAGATTTTTGCTACAGAGGGCACAAAGCTTGCTTCAGCTCTTCATGCTCTTTCTGAACAGGTAATATATCTTAGGACATCAGTGATGCTGCTTATAAGTTGCTTGTGCTCTCTTCTCCCTTAACTTAATGTTGGAGTCTTTAACGCAGAGTTATTTTGTCTTCCTGTACCATGTACCAGGTACATCATGATGAGAAGCCTTTGCTTCTGTTGGAGGCTGAAAAACTCATCTCTATGTGCAAGCAGCTCCAGATAGCAGCTAAAGCTTCTGCTCAGGGTAAAAGTGCTACATTTACAAAGGTAAGGTAAAAATTATATATATGTATCAAAGTAACACCTACCTTGTTTCAAAATAAAGTAATTTACTAATTTATGCTCCAGTCAAAATATGGAACTAGTCTGTAGTGGTACTGTAATCCAATAGAACTCCATTAAGATAAACAGGAACTGTAATTAAGTGTACCTCAGTATGGACTTCAGGGATCAAAATTTTAATGAAGGTAATATGTATTTCCACTGCTGTAATAATCACTGTTATTACTGTTACTGATGCTTAACATAAATGTAACAAACTCCAAACCCCCAGCTCCACTACTGAAACACATTTGCTTCTCAGTAGGTAGCGTCTACCCTGGACTGCAGAGATTTTTTCTGATATTCATATTTGCTATAAATAGCTACATAGCTGCCATGAAAGTTCCATCACTGTTAACACAAGAAGTAGATCTGCAAAGATCAGAGGGGATCAGTATCCCTGAGCCAGCAGAGATGAATGTAAGCAAGACCATTTCCATGCACCTGGATGTTTGTTTCCAACTGGCTGTGGAAAAGGTGTTCCAGTTTTACAGCGGGGTGTCAAACTTGCTAAAGCATGCAAAGCCACTCAGAACCAAACTGAGCACCTTGGGGCTACTGTGGGTTTCTTTTACACTCTCTAAATTAAATGGGAACCCTGGTCTGTTTATACAGTGATGTACCAGTACACAGCAATAACAGGTTCTCAAATTAATGCTTGTGACCTGTGTTTGAGTGTTAAGATTTAAGATAACTTCTAGTGCAACATCAAACTAAGGCTTAGATGATGCATGACTTTCTAAATCATGCTGCCAAGACACAAAACAAAAGGAAAACCATGAAGAATTGTGATGATTCATACTTAAGACTGTAAGAGTGCCTTTCCAAGAGACTTCTGTTACTTTTTAATATATTTATTACTAGTTCATTCTCTTGGGATGTGTCTGCATCATAGCTCAAGTCATGCTTAACAGAAGGGAAGCTCTTGTTTTATATGTACTAGAGAGAAATCTTAAAAAATGTAGGCAAACCCATTTGATTAGGAGATATTTCAGAAGGACAAGTATTACTTAACCTAGCTCAAAGCAGATCACCATCTCATGCCAAAACCAACTGCCTAATACAAGTATGGAGTATTAATTACTCTAGTATTAATTATCTTGTTTAGGTTGATGCATGCATTCTGAAAACAAGGAATGTGATGACTCTGCTATGTCAACTTCTTCCACTTTGCTGCAAATTACTGAGAAAGGTGAGTACTTGCTTAATCCGCACTATTTAAAAATTTTGGGGTTTGTTTGGTGGGGTTGTCTGTTTTTAAGAAATCTTTGTTACATACATACACAGAATAAAGCAGGAAATGATTGTCTTAAGCCTGCTCCACCATGGAAAGAAGACAGAATACGAACTGGTACAAATGCACGTACTCCAGAAAGAAGAGTGGACACATTTGGCATCAAGTCTTTAGAAAATCATGTAACAAATATGACGTTTTTAGAGAGCAAGTAATCTTAGCATTGAGAAATGCAGGAACTCCCATTTGAAAATGTAACACTTGCTGAAGTTTCAATACTGCTTTCATTTGTGGAAAGTCAAGCCAGGTTAATTTGATCTAAAACTGTTGACCTTTGTCACATCTAATAGATGTCCCATTACTTAGCCATTAAAACACCAGCTAATCTAAATGTTCTGTATTTTTACAATGTGAATGCCTTTCCTATACTCACTATTGATACCTATTTTGTAATTAATGCTTATGAATGTCTTAATGGATGTGTCAACCCAAAGATGCTGCTAATAGACATTTTATGTAAAGACCCCCGTGCTGCATACATTATATGTAACACTACTGTTGAAGTCTGTAAACTCATCTCTGGCCTATTTCAGTCTATGTATTTGATAGAGCAGAATCAGGAATATAGTCTGAAAGGCTGTGGCCTGAAGCACTGAAATGTTACCTTAGTTACAAGTTATACCTGCAATGAAGTAGTCCTAGGGAACAAAAAAACCCTCTTTCAATAGCTGCATTTTAATCTTGATATGATTCATCTCTACAAAAAGTGTATTTCTAAGTGATTAATAGTCTTAACTCAAACGCTTTTTCTTTTACCCTATTTGTAGATGGCAGTTGTTGCTTTCTTTTTTATTAAAACTTAGTGAGCAGAATCTGAATTGCCTGTAGAACCACTGAAGTATTATGCAGACTTGACTTTATGCCATCTAAAATTGAAGAAAATAGATACTGATCATTACAAAATTCTGTACAAAGGGCATTATTTGACTTCAGGATACTACAAAAGTACAACTTGGTGTGAAATATGTATTGTCAGGTTTATCTGCTCTTTGTACATAGGCTTTTGTTGCATTTTTATCTTCCATTCACCTACATTGTATTAGTTTAGCTAAATTACATGATAGCTAAATGCTATGATTTTTCTGTATGTACTATGCTTGAATTAAGCAGAAGCAAAGCTGATTGTGGAACATAAATTATCTCCAACATGTCATTCTAAACTTATTTAAAAACTTATAGTGCTAGAATTCAGAGAATAAGAAATTTTATATCAAGATTTTACAGAAATTTTAATATCCAAACTACTTGAACTGGTTTATTCTTTTATGAATCAAGGAGTTTAGTTCCACTATTAAAAGCTGGCACTGGGCCTTTCCAATACTATAAAACTCACAGTGTACAATAAAAGTCACTTATTTAGTATCAAACACAGCCGGGAAGCGTAGAATTGATTTCATGAAGCAGAACTGCGGCGTTTCAACAAAACTTCCTCATACTCCTTCTGCGTCAGAAGTCCCTGAGTTATACTCTTGCTTTCTTCAAATTTGGGTAGAACCACTGCGATGTACCCCTCAGTTGATGGCTAGAAAGTGAGACTGAAGTTAGCAGTGAAATAAAAGCTGAAAAATAAAGAACAAGAAAGTGTCTTACCTTTTCTTGCAGAAGAGCAGGATTACTAAGGATGTTCTCATTCACTTCAATCAACCGCCCTCGTATGCAACTGCAAAAGTGTTCAGATTCTGTAGATGTGTGTGGTATGTCAAGGTAAGAAAAAAATGGAAAAAACCTTACCTGTAAATGGTGTATTCCTCTCCATCTGATGAAGAAATCCTGCACAGAGGGGCAAGTTCTGTTAAAAACTGAGCTCCCTGCATTTGGAAAATAAATAAACATGTCTGTAGTTTTAATTACGCAGGGCTTGTAAAAGTATTACCATCAGCAATGCCTAAAAGGAAGGATGTGTGACAGTTACTTGTCATTCCAAGTTCCAGAGCTGTGCTTCCCTACAGAAGGGAAAATGCCAATTTAGTTATATGCACAAATCAAATAGAAGCTTGTTACAAGCTTACAGATTTTGTCATAATTAAGTTTCTTATTTAGATAAAGACTAGCAAACTTGTATTTTAATAAGACCAAAGTCAGGAGAGAGGAGAGGAACAGCACCATTGATTTTGGTGTAAGCAAGTTAAACTGCATCATCAAAAAAACACCACACTGAACTGGCCCATCTACTATCTCGATCTGCTCGAAAAAAAGAGTAGTCTCCAAATCCTTTACATCTTCTTAAAAATAAACTTTTGTTATTTTAGGGATGTTTATGTCCCTCTGTACACTACCAAAAAAATTACTAGGAGTGAGTGTGTTTGAGCAACACTGGAAAGCAGCACTGCTGTAGGAGCATTGTGAGACCCTGGCTGTGACAGGCAGAAAGGCACTTCTTGAGGAAGTCTGAATTCTTCAAGTGCAGAGGGACTGGTTTTAAATTAAATACTGAAGTAACCTGCTGGGTTTCTGTCCAAAAAAGGACAGAAAGATCTCAGGCAGTATGAGAGATTAAAATGAAAGCTAAGGCAATCAAAAAGCCGTACCCTTTTTGACTTCCCGGAGACCTTATTCTGGAGTCTGCTACAGTTTGCACTGATTTGGTAATTAATGTTTTTAATTGTTTTCCCACTTTGAAGAAGAGGGTGGGCTTCTGCCAAGGTGATGACACAAATTCTGAAAAAAAAAAAGAGAATATAATTATTCCACTGTAGTTGTAAGAAGCCATACCTTTGTGCTCTAAACAAGTCCCACAACCTTCTCTATCTTACTTGACAGCTGCTGTACAAAACTGAATGAAAATGGCATTCTGACCTAAAACCACTCCCACAGAAAATGCTTCATTTTAAGATACCAGACTGGACTGTCAAAAGCCCTACACTTCTTACTGAAACAGAACCACTGCTTGTAAATAAGCCAGTGCTGTTCTAGCTGTTGTGCCCCATGAGAGCATGACTGGTTCATTTCAGCCAGCAGCTGAAGCAGGTACTCACATTAAGGCAAACAAGTAAAGCATGATTTACTTTTGTCACAAAACATAACACAAAGCAGTGTTTCTCAACAGCTAAAGGCCCTTTGTAGTGAACAGTTACAGCTGATGAATCCATCAGTGACCTGGGCCTTAGTTAACTTGCTGCCTGCATTTCATTGTTTTCTAAAGGAGGGTTATTTCTTACCATGACAGTAGACAGTTTGAGACAAGCCCAGCTGAAGAGACTAGGCCTGCCTGGCCTAGAACCATGCTTAATGCACAAGCATGAACTTGACAGTAAATGAGGAGTGGAAGCTATTCTGTTTGAGAGTGTAAAACCTACAGCAAGCACCAGAATCAACAGAAAGGTGCAGAGAAAACCAGGGCACAGAACCGTATCTCTCCCTGTGGATGCTGTATCCATCTCCCCACACTCCTCCTGGGGAGTTCTGGCTGCGTGTCTCCCACAAGAGGGAGCTGGACTCTGGTGAATGCATCCAGCATGTCCTAGCAGCAAAGCTACCTCCCTTCACACCAGCCTCCTTCTAAGGGGAAGATGACAAATTATCTTTGAGCTATCACCTCATGGAGCTGAGACCTGGCAAAACAAAAAAATCAAGAGACAACTTTACATTGCCTAAAAACAGTAAACTGAGCCACAGCCCCATATGTTACTTATATATATATATATGTTATTAAAATGTTATTTTACCATAATGGTAAAATACTTTGCAGAACATCTGGTTAAGCTGCTGTGAAATCCAAGGGTCCTGATATTTCAGAATTCAAAGTAGCAGTCTTCATAGACAATTGAACAAATTAATAGGACTTAAACTATTGTTTTTATTAAGACACCCGAGATTAACCTTTAGAATTCAGTACAAATGGAAGGGTGTCCTTCCCTGCTGTTACTGTTACACCTCTTACTTGAAGGTACTCTGGTTTCCCTTTTGAAAGAATTGAGGAAGAACTGCAGGAAATAGCCACAGGGAAGCTCCAACTCCAAAGGCTGCAGCGAGCTGATGGTTCTGCCCTGTGCCAAGCATGCCCTTCCTTTTACTCTGAATTCCTAGAGCAGGCAGCTCACCAGGAACACAAATGCTGCCTCACCTTCCCTCAGCCCATGAGCCACTGGCCCTGCCAGTTTTAGATTCTGTTCTTCCCTCTGGAACTAAACAGAATGCTCTGATGCCCTAACATCTGCAGCAGGGGGAGATTAGGTATGGGAAGGAGACTCCATACCTTGAGACACATCGGGTACAGGTTGATCTACTCCAAATGATGATACCCAGCTACATCCAACCACAAGCAAGACACTTTCTTATCTTGCCTTCACCATCCGTTAGTGCACAAATGTACAAGGAAAAGCAATTAAGTTTTATCTAGAGAAAGCTGAATGTTTGTTCAAACTGAAGGAGTTCTAAATCAAGTTAAGCAGACACCTTCAAAATGTCATTACGGAAAGGCCTTTTGGAACGTTGCTCTTGTGCTGCTGATGATCACAGAATCAATTAGTTTAGAAAATACCTCCAGCCTGTGACCCAACACCACCGTGTCCCCTGGAGCATGGCACTGAGCGCCACGTCCGGTCTTTCCAGAGATATCCCCAGGGTCAGTGTATGGGGCCCTGTGAACAGGAGAGGGTGCAAGGGAGCGAGGGCAGCACGACGGACACTGCTGAGCAGTACGAGGAGGGTGAGCGGGGGCCCTCGGTGGGGAGGAGGCCAAGCCTCACTGTTTCTCATTGGAGCAGTAATTAAAAGATGGGAAGGCCGATTTGCCACTCTCCCACCTTCCCGGACAAGGCAGGCTCGCCCAGTGCTGTGTCCCAGGCCGAGCCTGTCCATGTTCCGGCTGCTGCAGCCACCGCCCGCGGCTGCGGCAGCGCCGAACGCAGCCCGAGGCCTCCCGAGCGCGGGGCCCCGGCGGCCAGAGGCGGACCCCGGCTCCCGCCGGCCACTCGCCTGTTGGAGTGCTGCAGCACGCAGAAGTCCTCGCACGGCCGCCCCTTCACGTCTGCAAGAAGGGCACAAAGAGGAGTCAGAGCCCCGCCGCCGCCCCGCCCCGGCCCGGCGCAGCCCCCGGCGGTACCTGGCTTGTACCAGCGTGTGAAGTACCGCTCGGCGCCGCCCGGCCCCGCCGCCCCCTCAGCCATGCCCGGCCCGGCCTGGCCCGGCCCGCCGGCGCGGCGCGATGACGGCGGGAGGGCGGCTCCGGCAGCGGCGGCCCCAGCCCGGCCCTCTCCCCGCCCCGGCACGGGAAACCCCGAGGAAATACAGCGCTACCTTTTAGGGGTTTTTTGTTTTTGTTTTTGTTTTTTGTTTGTTTTCCTCGTATCTGCATCGCTGAGAAAAACGCTCAGACGTCTGCGGTTTGGTTCAGTGGTTTATTTTCTCTAGCACACAGGAATACAGTAACAGCTACAGTGACCATATATACACACACACCAAAAGGTACCTTAAATTAAAAACAAAACAAAACAACGACAAAACAAACAACCCCACCCACATTCCATTAAATCATCTTTTATTTTCCTGCTCGTGGAAAACAGAACGCCCCAGTTTTTCCAGAGAGATTTTAATTGCACTGGTGTCTCACTTCAGGCAGCAGGAGAGCCTCTGTGAATTCTATTTCAGCCTTTGAATTCTGTTTCAGCCTGGGCTGTGTTTTATATAAACATAAAAGAGTTGCATTCCCACAGCACACCTGGCATCACATTTAGGCACAGAGGATGCAGAGAAACCGTACCAGCACCTGATCCCCACGGGCCAGGCAGGGGAGAACTTGAGAACCTCCACACCTTTGCTCTGACTCCTGCTGCCCAAAGTAACATGACACATCTTATGTACAAATACAGGCCAAAACCATTAGAAGAATATGTTAAAGAAAAACACAAACCAAAATTGAATCCAGCTCTGTTTACCTGTATCTAGCACAGGCACTAAAGGCAGCTGTAACAGCATAAATTAAGGTCTGTACCATTATGAAGCTACAGACGAATACACAAAGCAGACACATTTATTATCCAGAGTAGCCAAGCACATTAAAAACTGCTGCAGAAAAATATACCCATAAAAATAAAGGGCTACTTAGAGGCTTTGCCCCACCAGTTTGCCAAACAATGAGTATTTCCAACATGAATACATTGCAACAGATGCAGATTCTACTTTATAAGGCTGACAGAGAAATGACAACAAAACAAACCAACTCAAAACAAACAACAACTAACCTTTTTTCATCCTGCTGATACAAAACTACAGCAAGTTTCAGTCTGTAGCCTTCTCAGTTATCAGTTTGGACAGCTGCCTATGATGGACATTTCTCCATCAGTGATTGAAGAGCACTGAATGGGTGGAACATGCTTGTGGTACAGGATAGACATTTCTGCCCACATGCTCTAAAGGCAATTCATTTTTCTTATGATTAAATTAGCAATGTGTTTTGATATGTGGATATTTTAATGTCAGTCAAGTACATCAAAAGTCAGCCAAGAACCCACTGGAAACAATTAAATTTGTAGATTTATCGCCATAGTTTAGTCATTGATCTTAAAATCTCTTGAGCAACAGTAGGCTACCTGCCTGCTTCCTATGTCAAATCCAGACAAGAGAAGTCCAGCTGAACTGGCAGCTATTATGGCTGTAGGCTAACAGAAACCAGCAGTGAAAAATTCAAAGCAAACTGAGCTCATCCAAGTCTGAAATGCTCCAGGATTACAGAGATGCCCCATTTCTGTAGCAGCCAGGATTGCGGTGCAGAAGGTGGAAGCCCCACGGGCTGAAGTACACTGCATTTATGGAGTTTTCCCACACCACAGGTAAACACTGTGCCCAAGCCCTAAAAAGCCCGCTAGGACATAGGGATGCATTAGGAGAGCTGAAGCAAGTACACCTTTCTCAACCCCTGGCTTCACAGGAGGCACAGAACAGGATTTCATCACTGTGAGCAGAAAAGTAAATAACAATCTTGCTAACCTGAGGAAAGGCTGAAGGAAGAGCAGCTAATAGTCCACTGGCTGCAAAAACTCCTGTGGAGTTTTTCCTAAAAAACCCTCAGACCTCTCAATGAATTGAAAACATTTATTTCTGCAGTGATAGAATGTTTCCTGGCTTCCATTGTATGACAGACCAACAAACTGTTTTAACCTGCCATACATAGTATCATCAAAAATTGCTCTGGTTGTTCAAGCTTTTTATTCAGCTGATGATTTGAAGCAGTGGATTAGAAATAGGTTCTAGTTGTGTTATTTCTGGGATCTTTAAAGCCAGCTAGTAAGATAGCGTAATTCTGTTATTTATTCATCATTGAATAACTTTGACATGTTCACCTTTCCTGAAAATGCAGAATTTCTTTTGCTATTGGTTTTTTCCAACCTTCTTCCTTCAGTGACATTCAGGGCGGTTAAACATATTAAGACTGTAAGCTTAAACTACATACTTAAGTATACACTTATCATCCTTAACACACTGTTTCTCTAGATTATGGTACCAAAGAAATTTTGTTGTTTTGGATTTCTCAGCTTTAGTTCCTGCAAAAAATATAGCATAGGTTTGTGTGCAATCACACTGAACTAGAAGTAGGCAGCTCTCCCACTCAGCTCATTTTCCCAAAGTAAATCAACACTTTACTTCAAGAAGCTGTTGTAGGAAATGACTGTTTATCTCAGCCTGTAGCACTCCTCCCCCTTGATATCAAACAGGCTTTAATACACCTTTGTCACTTCAGGCAGTGTAAGTGGGATACAACACTGCTTTTAAAGTCTTTTTGATGGAATTCACATATCTTAAAGCTTTGGCAATTTAAGAACTGGACTTTTGTTGCTGATTTGAGAAATCAGTGAAGAGCAACTCCTATCAGAAGGGATGAAACAAGTTAAACATTTGATGTAAACACTTAGAACATGGTTTTATATTCATTTGTTTGGGGTAGAAACCAACTGGAAAAATACACAGGAATCCACAATCTACTGAGAGAATCAGCACCACCACAAAGGATGGAATGGACTTACCTGCCTTTCTGAATAAACCAGGTGGATGCAGAAGAAATGAGTTTTTACCAAAATACACGTGCTAACCATTATGTCTTGTTATTGTTTTGCTTTGCTCACTGTGCTTTGTATCCACTGATTCTAACTGCTAAAAAAAACCCCACTGTTGTTTTTATTTCTTTAAACCAACAAAACCACAGAAGTAAAAAACATTACATATAATTACATACAGTAAATAAATTCAGTAAAAAAAACAACCTAACCCCTCAAATGGTACAGACAATACAAATAATATAGATTTGGCCACGTTTTACTAAGTACCACTTTCCACAGTACCATAAGCAATGCTAAATCCCAAGTAGAAAAAACCACAATTAAAAACAAACAAACAAAACCCCAACAAACCCCAAACTTTACAGTGTCCCTTTCAATCAGGCAAGAAGGGAGGGAAGTACACAACAACAAAGCACATCAATAAAAATATCTACTCTATATCAAATGTACCTTCCCAATAAGAAAATTTGTAGAAGAAAACCCCTACCACTTATAATTTAACACCAAGGTGTCTTCCTGGCAACCAGGATTACAAGTTTATGCTGAATACAATCTTATGTTCAAATACTGAGATAAGCAGCATTATCCCAAAACCCAGGAGAATCCCAGCATTCTGTAACAGGAAGTATCCCCACCGGCTACATCCATGGTCACTGGCATCATTGTGGAGCATTTCAGGTACCTAAACAAATGAGAAAGTGTTAAATGCCTTCAAAAGAAACAATTGCTTCAAATCATTAATTCTTAAGCTGTGTTATACAAAATTCAAATAGGTCTAGGCACTTACCATATCCACAAGAGCCACATACATGAACAAGCCAGCAGTAAGTGCAAATATCCACATTGAAACATTGTCTGCATAATGACCAATAAGGATGCCAGTTGCCATACCAAGATAGGCCAGCATAGCTGACAGAGCATTATAAAGCACAGCTTGCTTGACAGTCATACCAGCCTTTAGAAGGACAGCAAAATCTCCTGTAACGGGGGAAAAAAACAAGACAAAGTTTTCATTCTCGCCCAAGTATTGCAGTGTTGTCTTATTTACAGTTCTCTTACTTACAGGATTACTAAGCTACTTTTGTGCTGTTGTTTGCCTCATTTTTTTTTTTTCATTCATAAAATAAGAAATCACTGAGGGACAGAAAATTAGAGGGTACACATGAACAGCACCACAGCAGCAAATACCGTAAGTTTAAAACTTCAAAGTCTCTGCATTTTTGAAAAACGCAGCTTTTTGCTGAATCACAGAACATCCTAACTTGGAAAGGACCCACAAGGATCATCAAGTCTAACCCCTGGCCCTGCACAGGACCATCCCCAAGAGTCACACCATGTTCCTGAGAGCATTGTCCAAACACTCCTTGAATGCTCAGCCTTGGTGCTGTGACCACTTCTCTGGGGAGCCTGTTCCAGTGCCCAGCCACCCTCTGGGTGAAGCACCTTTTCCTGATATCCTGCCTAAACCTCCCCTGACACAGCTTCAGGCCATTCCTTTGGGTCCTGTCACAGGGCAGAAGAGATCAGTGCCTCTTTCTTCCCCTCATGAGAAAGCTGCAGACTGCAGTGAGGTCTCCCCCTCAGTCTCCTCCAGGCTGCAGAGACCAAGTGACCTCCTCCACTCCTCAGTTGCTTCCCCTCAAGGCCCTTCACCATCTTCGTACCTCTCTTTTGGATGGTCTCTAATAGCTTCATATCCTCAAGCAGTTTGAATTTAAATTACCACTGTAAAATGCTGCAGTACCTGATATGCTTGAGTGTTCCTAAAAATATTCCAACTTAATTGCATATTCAGTTTATTATTCTATAAATGCTCTTTGTACTTTTAATCTGTTTTATAAATTTAAAAAAATTTCTTTATTAATTTCTGTAACTGATCCTTGACACCTTATTTTTATTTGAAGGAATGATAAGACCACCAGCCAGAAACAGATTTTCAGTAATTCAGAACATATTTTTTCTAAACCAGAGTAATATAAGCTTATTATTTGAAAATAAAATGGATAGTTTTTAAGTTATCTCCAGTTAAAGTAAACAAAAGTGATTTTCAAAGCTGATTTGCATCATTTGTTACAACAGCTTTTCCTACAAGCTATTGCAATTAAGATGAACTGGTATATTAAAAACATTGCTTAGCATTAACAAAAATGATACAATTTTATTCCCAGCTAACCTCAATTTCTGTTTCAATTTTCCTAGACCACTTCATCTCCTCTGGTAAAGAAGGTATTTCTATCAAGTTTTCTGTTCTGATAAAAGAAGTATTATTTAAATTTTAAAAGCACTTTTTTTTTAATTATTTTTAAAAGCAACAGAACAGTTGAATCTAAAATTATCAGGTTCATAAGATGAATTTACTTCTTATATCTGAACTAAAAATATTTACTATGCATAATTAATACAAGTTCCATGATTAGTATGGAAGACTTAATTCCTGCCAACCCATAAAATCAGGTATGTTTTCTCCACAATAACACATTTCTGTGTAACATTACTGTACAAATACATCAAGCTGTTACACAGTTTAATGTTTACATGTACTGGTTTACAAGCTCCATTAAACTAAACTGAATGTTCTCCCCTCTGGGGAATTAAACCTTTAAAAAAGGGAAAGCCAACTCTTGTTTCTTCATTCTATACACCAAGTATGACTCTGACCATGACAGATAAAAAATAAACACCAGTTGCATATCTGAAATAATTTGACAACTGGAAAGATCATCTTTGTCTCGAGTTCATCTAAGCACATCCATCCTCTTCTCACCAGCTGCCCTTTAAAAGGGCCAAATACTGAACTCATCTTGGAAGACACGACAATAATCTCTCATGGGGCTGCACACAAATTTAAATCACTTGAGCTTGAAAGACAAACTGTTTCTAGAAAGATTTCTAAGTAGTTTCAAGTTTAATTTAGAGCTACAGCAGTTCTTTGCAAGACTTAATGAAAAAGCAGCAAATGTTATGCGAACAGTACTTTGACTAATCATGACCTTCCTTTTAGCAGCACAATCACAGGAATAAAATTAAGGAGAGATGTGAGAAAAGCAAATTCTGTCATGCATTCTCCTGCAATTCAAAACTTATGTTATATACAAGGAGAATAAAAACTATAACTAAAGTAGACAGAAAAAGCTGTAACTGCAAGAGACAGCTTTAAACAGAGTAGCTGAAATAGTTAGATTTTAGAACTATTAATTGAACTAAGAAATGGTTAAACAGTCTAAGGAAATCAGAAGTATCCTTGAATAGACAACCTGACACAGATGAAGTTTTCTGATCAAATTTTGTTCTCCTACAGGCACCTGTAAGTACATAACCATGCAGCATATGGAAATGCTGGTGTCTTACCTAGCTCATGAGGTAATTCATGGCAAAATACAGCCACAGAAGTACTTAAACCACTAGACAACCCTTCAGTAAAGGCTGCTCCTATGAAGAGACAGGGAAAAAAAACAAACAAAACATTTAGACATCAAGTGCAGAAGCACTGTTGCACGTGCTCGTGTCATATTAGGACATATATTTCACTCGAATTTTTCTTAGTGGAAGCATTTAAACTTTAACAGAACAGTTGTTTATGATTCTTAAATTGCAAAATTCTTCTTCCAAATCTTGCTATTAAATCAAATTTCATGATCTTATTTCTGAACTAAGTCAAATATATTCCAACAACACAACCATTCCCAAAAAATGCAATAAAGGAAATACTGTCCAAAAATACTTTTTTTTTAAAAAAGATACAAAGGGAACAAAGCAGCTCAAGTGCACCTAAGAGTCAGACACCTTAAGAAAGTCAAGACAAAAATAAGAGAGGCTATGAAATCAATGGTGACAGATCAATTTCTAAGCAGCTTGCTTTTAGGTAAATTCCACAGCAGCTTGCTTTTAAGGGGAGGAAAAAAGCCCCAAGACCACAAAAGCCACTTAAACTAGTCCAACAGTCCTCATCTTTCTCATCTTCTCTGCTCCTCCTGTTGCTTGCCATTTTTCTTGTTTGGCAGCAGCTCAGAAGGACGCAGCACACTGCAGGGCTGCACCACAGCTCTTACACGGCATGTCAGGTCCCCAGCTGCGTGGAGAGCCTCTCCAAGGGTGCAGAGCCACATCCAGCTTCCTCTTCAGCTGCTACCAGGAGCCTGCCAGCAAACAAGATGCTGCCAACAAACAGTCAAAGAGGCACAAAGCCATGTCACAGCAGCTGGCACACAAGGGACCCAGGAGTACTGCTCCCACAGTAGCAATGACTCCACTGGAGACAATCCCTTCTTTTCACTGGGGGAACTACATGCTGACCTAACTCAAGGGAGACATGGCTATCCAGGTCTTCAAGTGCAAGAAATTACTGATGCTCCTCCCTGAGTGATGACAACAGCAGCAACATTATGTCTGAGATGTGTGCTGTGGCATCCAGGCAAGAGGATGCAGTATGTGGTGAGGAGGCACCTTTGGATGAGTGGTAACAAACTGGATTGAGAGAGTCCTCAGAAGAGGTTCTACAGAGGCAAAAGCCCAAGCCCATGAGACTAAAGAGGAAGGCAAAACCAAAGAAGCACTGGACCAGGAAACATGAACTCTGAGATGAGTAACATTTGAAAACAGTCAAGTCTGGCAACAGGAAGAACCTGTCCCCACTGCAGCGACTGATCTGAAGAACATGGTCATGACCCTGGCAGCAGAGGATAAGTGAGTTCTAACTCACTGCCTTGCCCAGCAGTTCCATACATCAGATGAAAAGTACAAAAAGAAAGGAAAGATTTTTTTTAGTGATAGGAGATTCCCTCCTATGCAGGACAAAGACAGACCTGGTGACCTGTTGGCCAGGGAAGTCCATGGGTTGCCCAGAGCCCGCCTGAATGATCCTGTGGAGACACCTCCAAAGCTTGTCTGGCCTCTCATGGATAGTTACCAACTGCTGACAGGGACAGAATACAATTCATTTTGGAGTTTTTGTGGCTACCTCCATAAAGGGGTTCCTTGGTCACAGAGAGCTCCAGTATAAAAGTACGTGTGAACTGCAGTTCAGACTCTTGGTCAGTCAGAGGAACACTAGGAATAAGGTTACAGATCATCTAACCAAGGAAAGGTGGTGAGTACGCCTAGCTATGAACACAGGACAGCACAAAGAACATCAGCACAAAGAGTCTCCAGCTGTGGGGGTAATAGTACTGGGCACACAAACCAGGATGTTCCTTACTTGTACTGGTAATGGCTTCCTGCTACAGATGACACAAAAGCCAGCCAGGATTAGCATTGTACATTGACCAGCTGCTTAAAAACAATGAAAAACTGATGGCAAATACTGCAAGAAATGACATCTTGTGAACCTGAGATAACTGGGTTCAGGACACAGGAGGAGGCTGGAAGAGAAAGAAGCAAAATTGGGACTTCAGGCTTTACCGAAGCAGACTTTGACTTATTTAGGGAATTGCAGCACAGAATACCCTGGGAATCAGTCAAAAGGGAAAATGTGCCCAGAAGGGGTGTCCAGTTTGTAAAACACAGAGATGCACAAGCAAGCCTGTTTGTATGGGGACACTTGAAGAAGATGTGCCCAGCTAAGCAGTGTGTCCTAGTAAATTAAGATTCAAAAAGGAAGCACACAAGAAATAGGAACAAAGACTGGCAACAAGGAAACTAAAAGCAGTGGAACAAAAGGGAAGAAGACCAAAGCCCAGCTTGATCCAAAACTAACGAGACTCCAAGGACAGACATAGCAGTAGACATGACAAGAGGCAAAGCACCAGCACAGCCTTCATCTCAGTCTTTGTCAACAAAGCCAGATCCCAACTTCATTCTGGAAAGAAAGAGACATCAAACCACAGAAGTAACAGTTCAGAGAAACACAGAAAGAACTGGAAATGCTCAGGTGCATCCCAGGATGGGACTCACCTGAGGGTACTGGCAGAGTTATTAGTGTGACTAAAACGCTGCTGTCGATCATGTGTGGAAAACCATGGCTATAGGAAAACCATGGCTATAGAAGGCCCCACTGGAACTCTGGGAAAAGGACAACATTATCCCCATCTTTAAGAAAGGCAAAGAACGGGACTCAGGAGCAGTCAGTGTCATCTCAGTTCCTGAAAAGATCATGTGAAGATCATCCTCCCAAAATCCCTGTCCAAAAGCTGCATCCAGCTTGAGGAGATAATAGACCATTATACGGTAAATATTCATAGATGGTGAATATAACAGAACTTAGTAGGATTTCTGACACTGTCTCCTATAGCAGTCTTATCTGGGTAAAGAGGAAATATGGGCTTGCACACTGACTGGATTGCTGGGCTAACAGGGCCTGGTGGCTGGTAAGAAGTAGAGCTCACCAGGACAAAAACTGCAACCCATTTTTTTCAGTATCTTCACTAATGATCTGGATAAAACAGATGGCACCAATAGCAAATTTAGGGGAAAGCGGGGAGAAAGTAAGGGCTGAGGTGATAAACCAAACACTAGAGCTTTAGACAAGATCAGGGCAAACTTAATACTTATGAAGTTTGAAGAGGAAAAGTAAGAAGTAATCAAAGTACAAGCTTAAATATCAAGAATATCTCTTTTTATTTTTTCACTGCTAAAAAGAAGTCCTGAAATGTTAACAAACTGAAGATGAAATTAATATATCTGGCATTATCCCCTCTCAAGATGCTGATTTATCTTAAAATATATTTTTAAGGCACGACTTCTCTCAAAAGCTAAAGAAAAAAACATGTATGCAAGACTAGTGTAAAAATAGTGCTCTGCATTTTACTTATTTAGTTGTAATTACACATAAAAGTTCAAATCACAGATGATCCTTTTGCACAAATGAGTCAGATGCAACAGTTCCACATCTTAATAAAAAAATAAGCACTTTTAAATCTTGTTCCTACATAATTAGCACAACAGATTTGAGGAAAAAAGCAACTGATGGAACTTATGAATAAAAAATCACATGAAGTGAATGAACTTAAATGAAGGGTTATGCTGGCTAAAGCTATCTTTACAGAAGTGTTCACCTCTTCTTTAAAATACAGATGAACTACTACACAAGTAGCATTGGCATTTTTACAACACCATCAAATTGATGTTTTCCCATAATACTTTTAAGCACATACAGAACTGAAAGCAACCCGTATTTCCATTAGCCTGAACAAGCTACACAGCAGGACTTCTGAAAGCTATTGCTCTCACTTGTTCAATAAGCCTTTATTAACCTTTCTCACACTTTTCCCTTCATAACTATAAAGTCATAGCTCCTTCCCAAATCTCCCTAATGCCAAGAGGTAATTGATTCTGTGTCATTTGTATGCAAATCTTCCTTCTACCACATTTTTCACTACTGATCTGCTCAAAAATTTACATTTCATGCTTCAACTTTCATCAAAAATGAGATTAAATCAGAAAGTCTCTTTTCACATTACACTTTGAATTGACTGAATCTGAACAACTGCAAATATTGCTGTGAGAAAATAGTTATTATTGGGTTTCCTCTTCAAACAAGAATGAATTTTTTCCTACAATAAAATTTACAGAAAGACTGATACTGCTGAACTGCCTCCAGTATGCTAAACAGCCTGGAAATGAATCCAATACCTGTAAAGATTAGTCTTAAATACAATAGTCAAGATCAGGAAAGATTAGCATAAGTACTGAAGATTATTGATTTGACTTCACTTTCTGTAACTTACTTTAACCTTTTAAATTCAATATACCTGTAGTCTAGTTATCCTTCTAGGAAAAACATGAGAGTTCCCAAACTGACCTCCCAGACAGAAGTCCAAAACAAAATATTCAATCTACTGTTTTTGTGATAATGAAATATTTTCACTGAAGCATTGTCAAAAAAGACTGAGCAACTACATGCATTAAGGGAAGAATAGGGGTATGAAGTAAACAGGAACAAAAAGATAAACGTTTTGTTTACAAGTAAAATTACTGTTTATAGCTAATCAATTTTTTTTTAAAAGGGACTATTATGCTCAACTTTAGGAACAAGGTTTTAGGTGTAGTATAACCACTGTTTCAGAAAACAAAATTTTCAAGCTAAAACAGATTGAAACCAGGGCCTCATCTCCCTATCCACCAGGAGAAACACTTTCTTCCTCTGGAGAAACACTGATGTGTAACCAGGACCCAGTATAGGCAGGCAGGCAGATATGCCAAGTATAGAACCTGACCTTCCTGCATCACAAGAGAACTTGAAAGAGATAAAGAAGAAGCCAATGTACCAGTGGTCTGACTGAAGTGAAAACAACAGTTACTTTGCATGTGATGAAAAATACAAGCTTGTCCTAAAAACAATTAAAATTTAAAAAATTGCTAAGCACTTGCAGGCACTGAATCTTAAATATTTTTTATAAGCCTAGCTTTAGTTTTGAAAAATGTTAGCTTTAACGCTTCAAAAGAAGGAAATGAAGCCCAGTTTATAGATTTCCTAATGAAACACAGCTGCAAACACATAATTTCTTTTTCATATATCACCTCCAGGTTGTTAAGCTGGAGATTTTTCTTACTCATTAAGATGATGCTCTGAGAAAAAAGTTTAGGCTTCAGAGATCTTCTAACTAGCTACATCCCTAAAAGACATAAGAGATAGCTAGAAGACTTCACTGCCTTCACATCCAAGTTAGCACTTACCAATGGCCAGTCCATCACTAAAATTGTGCAGTCCATCTCCCATGATCACCATCCATGCCAGAGTTGCTATCCCTGCGTCCTTCAGTTCTTCGCGTGAGTAGCGCTGACTGTGACTGTGGGGGTGATGGTTCTGATGATGATGGTGGTGCAGAATGTGATGGTAGTCATGGTGATGGTGACTTAAATGATCTGTCTGTCCCAGAGTATCGTGCAAGTGAGAATGGCATTTGTTTCTACAGCCCCTGGACACATATTCATTGTCAACCTCCTCTTGATGAGAATGAGCTATCATCACTTCTTCTTCCTCTTGTACAGTTGGCTGCTGAGAAATGAAGGTCGATGGATCTTGGGAGTCTGTCCCTAGATAGCCCTCAGGCCCTGTTACAAAAACCCAGAGTACAATGTTACACATTTTAAAAATAACCTAAGAAGCAAAGATACAATAAACAGTTTGAATATGTGAAGCAGTAAAGAAGTTCAGAAGTTGAGACTGACAATCCAATTTCTTAAACCAGGAGATTTTTTTGAAATGCTTCCACAACTTATTCTGACTTCAGAGATAATTCCCAATAGCTCAAAATAAGGAAAACTTTTAGTTTCTGTCCCCTACTGCTGAAGCAGCCCTCACATTATGACCACAAATGCTTCCTAAAAGGCAAAAAATCTTTTCATGTAGGACTCACTGCAATTTAAACACAACAGCAAAAGGCTCCAAGTCCCAGTTTCACAGCATGAAGACTGTTAGTTCAATTGCTTTAGAAAAACCAAGTGTCTGAAAAGCATGTGCCATTTAATTATCTCAGGGCTCAAGAAAAAGGATTATGTTATAGATAATTTTGGAAACTGTATTTCATGTATTTCAAAACAAATATGGGCACTTGAGTTTAACACCTTGAAAATAAACACTAAAAAACAAAGTCATCAATACAGACCATGAAATACCCTCATATAAACATTGCTGACTCACCACAGTTGGGTCTTTTAACTAATTTCTAAAACTTGATAAATTATTCCTCTGCAATTAAATTAATAAATACACCTTTTTTTTCTACATTACAGACAAGTATTTCATCACTTATAAAATTACTCTGAAAAACTGAGCATCTCTTTTAGCAACAAGAGCTAACAAGTAACTCATGGCCAAGTTAGCCAAAGTAACAAGTAAGCCAAAACTGGTGTGCTTTGGCTTAAAGCATGATCATGGGGATACATGTTCATTTGCACTCTGAATGTTGAACTTCAAGTATTGTCTAGAATTTTGTAATATTACACTTACAAATAAATAATAAATCAAGCTAACAAAACCCAGAAATCTAAATAATGAGTCGAGTCATACATATAACATCTAGCAGTGCAAAGAGAAGTGAAGAAGTCGGTAGCTGTATTGCAACATTCACAGAATGACTTCAACTTCTGCTGCTAAATCCAGAATTAATAGGCTTTAAGTTCCAAAACTGTAAATTCGCTACTTCTAACCCACGAATCCTTACAAAGGAAAGCAGCAGATAGACTTAGTGCTCTACATATCAGCAGACAGACGGGTTTTGTTTTGAAAATAATTCAAATAGGCAGTGACCCAACCTACAGTAAGAAGCAGATCTACGAGCTGCAATCAGTCAGGTGTTTTGTAAACAGTGCTGCCACAGAGTAACAACAGTGTGATATTAATGCAACTTACGATCATCCGTATCCAACTTTTCTTCATTTGCTGAAAACTTCTTACTTTCTCCATCATCTTCATTTTTTTTCTTATTCCAAAAGAAAATACTGCAGTTATGAATATTTTACTTGTTTTTCAGGATATACATGAGCAACATTATAGTCACAACATTTATGCAGCCTGCACAGGAAGAGGACAACATGGAAGCCGTATAAAGAGTGTAGAAAAGGAATTATTAGAAACTTACTAAAGTAAGATGACAAAGGTTCCTCACGCTCCATAAGAGGGGAATAAGAACAAAACCAACTAAAAAAAGACCACGAACAAGCAGACCAACCCACACACATAAATGCCCTACATTTTTCACAAGAAATAAGCAGATTTTAATCTGAGAAGCGAAACATATCAAATGGTGAGTAATTTATTCCACTAATTCTTTTCTATCATAATGTCAATATAATGGTTTTTTAATAATGTACAGAAAGAAAACCAAGTAAAATCTCTCCTTGCCCACTAAAGTATGTATCACAACAATTTGTGATCAGTGACTCAGTATCTAGGAAGGCATAATTAGTCTAACTGGAAAGCCATTCCTTATGGCTGGGAGGAGACAAAATTCTTGTTGGGCTTGAAACTCTTCATATTCTTTCCTGTCAAACAAATTTAACTAGATAGGGAAATCTCACAGTCAGCTTAGCTTCAGTATAAACCACACCAACACAACCTCCCACGATGAAAGAGTTTACATGGCATCTGCCCTGTGACTACTGCCTTAATGACCAATTTAATGAGAAAACTAAACAGAGATTATCAGTCTTTGAGGCAGCCTGGCAATTAGCTATTTTTAAACTAATTTAAAATAATTATTATTTACTAACTTTCTTCAAGTAAGGCTTAGCATTGGTTGGAACCAGATGACCTTAAAGATATCCTCCAACTCAAACCACTCTATGATTCTACGGTATCACCAACTTCTGCTTCATCTTTCTTACTGAGTCAGCTTTGATATCATTCTTTATTCCTGGCTACACTGGACTTTAAAGAACTGTTACCAGCAACTGGCAAGTTACCAACACTAATGACCTGCCAAAATCCAGTTATTTACCTTACACATAAAAACTGGTGTAACAATATGAGAGCTGCATTTTTGTGGGAGAGAAGGGAAAGCACCAAGGGGTTTGACAGATCACGTTTCCTCACAGAATGCTATACCATTAAGTCACTTTCTACAGCATATTTGGATGCTTATTTATGTAAGCGCTTACTGCCAACCCTTACCTGTCTGTGCAAGTGCCCTCCTCAACAGCAGTACAGTAGTTGTACAATGCAAATTTATTGCATCCAGGATTGGAATAAAAATAATAATAAAACCAGTTCAGATAGTTATAAATGTCTCAAGATGTGAGAAGTAAGTCAGTAATGACATGACATCCTAAATCACTCCGTTAAAACTAAAGATGCAACTGGACATTTGCTTATTAAACAATTCTCTGCAATGTCAAAGCCTGTACCTTATTGTCTGGTTATGGAAAGAGCCTTAATAAAAGGATAACACAAAAAGGTTTTCACATACTTTAGAAGTGTATGTGTTCCTAATGAAAATGAAATTCTAACACTAATATAGTCAGCCATTGCTATAAAATCAAAATATGTATGATATTCATGGGAAGTTTTTTTAATAAGTGTTTTCAGAAATGAGTATGCAATACAACAGAGCTATGAAGTAATAGTCTCCCTACCTTTTTCTTCTTGTCTTTAAATTGCTTTATTAAAGTGATCAAATGCTCCACTAGAAACATGAAGTACAAGCCTCCAAGTGCTGTAAGTCCTTTCCATGTAGAATCCAGGTAAGCACTCTCCTCTGTACTTTGAAAAACAAGATGTTTGTACATAGAGCCTTTTTGATCAAGCAAAGGCTTTTCGTGGTGATGGTGATGGTTTCCATGAGACTAAAGAGAGAACAAAAAGAGGAAAGTCATTATATCCAAAAGAACTGTAGTGTAAGAAACATATCAAGTATTCTTCACATCATTTTCCTCATGTCTGTAGTCCAGACTTAACTTCCACAGGGAAAATGCTCTGCTTATGGACTCAAACAATTACAAAAGAATCCATTGGCTGGAAATTTGCTGTTAGGAAGAAACACTGCAAGGACTGAGAACAGGTCTGGCACTGGCGCACACACTGAACACACACAGACACTGTTTAATCCAAGGTGTACAGCTGTCCCCACACAAACTCCTGACATCATCAAGGGAAACCACATTTTAAGCAGTGGTTCCAGCCAGCACAGCAGTTAGCTTCCCATCTAAGAAAACTCATAGATGTCAAACAACTTTTTCTACAAGGAAGTTGGCTGAAATTTTTTTCTTTAAAGAAAGTCTGGCTTTTCCTCTCCTTACTGGATACTGGTATGTTCAGAACTAAAAATCTTTTTAGACATGTTCTGATTTACATAGCCTCATACAGCAAATGCAAAATTAATTGAAAGGAAAAATAACTACATGGTGGATTACAGAATCTACAGTCACTTTTATCCATTTTATTTGAAAGCTGGAACAAGTTACTTTTGGGAGAGGAGGTAGGGGAGAGCATTTAAGAACTTGTTTAAGAACTTCAAGAAAGGTAGAAATTTAGCAATCATATTCCTATTTCATTGTCCCTATTACATAACAGCAATTCCAAAATCTATCAAGTAGTATTTTCCCCAGGACTTCAAAAATTATGGATTCTGGTAAAAAAAAAAAAAGTCACAATGGGTAAGCCATCAACATAAGTGGCTTGTAACAAAAAATAGTTGATTATTCATTTCACATTTAAAGTGTTCAGTGAGCAATTTCCACCATCTCTAAAGTCCATTAAACAGGGGGGGAAAAAAAAAAAAA
>NC_031769.1:90298129-90302173 GCF_001522545.3 Parus major
AATAAAGGGACGTGGCAGCACATATGACTAAGAACAGGAAATAAAGAGTGGGATAATGTTATGAAGCTCTTGAACTTTCAAAGACTGTGAAATTAATTATACAGATGTTCCAAATGGAAAACCTTTCCATCAAACAACCTGCATAACACAGTTGAGAAGTGACTCATCAAACCGGTATGAACTAATAGGGCACTAATACATACAGCTGTCAAGTTCTCTGCTTTGAGATAATGAATGAATGAAACAGTAATTAACACTTACATGTGGAAGGAGGTGTAAGAAGGCATCTCCACTCAAGGTCCCAACAGCCAGTGCCACAAGAAAACTCAGAAGAAATTTGAAAAACACTCGATTCATCAGTGGTACCAATATAACACCCAGCAAGGAAAGAAAGCTGATGACAGAGATGGATATAAAGCCACCAATCCAAGCTGGCAAAAAAAAATAAATAAATAAAACAGTGACAATAGTAAGTAACAGCTGTACATGATTTTGTTTGCTTAACATTTCTGTTATCAAACACACCTGATCATTCAATTAATCAGATGTTAACAAAAGGTATGCCACAAAGATTTCTCTCTAATCTTGGTGAAGTGCCAAAAGAAAATGACACTTCTTACAACTGTGAGAATACGTTTCTTGGATTTATAACCAACAAATGTTTTTCCATTAAGCTTCGATGTTACAAAAAAAACCCAGCCTACCTATTTGCAGAGAGTAACTTTTTGGAGGAGTTTCAGCTTTTTCACTAGTAGCATGGACTATGCAGTATTTGCCATCAATCTGGTTAATAAGAGCTGGACAGAGGTAACTAAATTCTGTAGCAGTCAACAGTACTTGAGTGCCTATTCCATGCGACTGCATCAGTTTGGATGCATTGGAGCACTGTGGAAAGAGACATGTTAAAGATTAACCAGGACCAAAATACCACGATACACCTTAAAAGGACTGCACATCCCATCTTAATTGAAATGCACCACATGAAAGCAGTTATATCTTCACAACTCAAAAACCAGTAACAAACCCTTTTAGTAAAAAATGTACTTCCATCCTAATCCTGTCCCAGAAAGCTGGTTTGGGAGGCTGCTGAGGTAGATGACGTATAATTATTACTCATTCTCAGCACAAATGGGTCAGATGCTTTGATGTACAAATAGAAAAAGCCTGATACCTTTCAGTCAGTTTTAAAGGCCACCTAAGGAAGCATTAACAAGGTCAAATACCTTTTTGTAGCAGTGGCTGCTGTTGAACATCTTGTACAGAGCATGTTGTACATACACTCCCTTGAGTAAATAGCTCCCCACTGTATAACCTACACACAGTCTCAGTGGGTTTAAAAACCAGCAGTACTTCTGCTTCAACAGTGCAGAACACAGCAACAACTTGTGAATTCAGCACCCACCATCACATGCCACACAACACCTACTCAGAATTACCTGGCACGGCTGCAAACATTAAGATCCTGCTTGCTTCTTAAAGCCCTTAATGCAAAAGGATCTGACTGTTTTAAGAAAAATGTCTACAACACAATTATATTCTTTATCAGTGCTAATTTTATACTATTTTAAAGTAACATGGCATTTTGCCACAGTCTTTTTTAGAGTTGTTTTTTACATACAGTTGTTAGATGGGGAGTGGAAGGTGCTAGAGGGGACAGTTGTTACACTATCACAATGTGAGACAGCTTTGTCAAGAATCACAGTACCTTAACTGGACTTCTTTACTTTCACTCCATTAATAGAAAAACTAGGCAGATTCCTGATTTAAGGCAAAACTGCAAGTCTAAAACTGTAGACACTTTTCAGGTTTAGTAACAGTTAAATATATAAATCATAAATATATTAAACCAAGTATACGTCTATACTTAGTTATCCTCTGAGCTTGTGAGTGTAACACCATATTAACTCCAAATGTTAAGTTCCAAGGAAAGCTGTTTGCATGTGTTTGGCTGCAGGTATTGTTACACCACAAAACTTGCTCCCAGGTAAACAATAAGCACCTGAAAAATAAGCTGTGACAACATTCCTGGTGGATCAGGATTTCTGAGAATACAACAGAACCAGCCTCACCTCCTGAGTGCTTTGTTTTTTCAGTTTAGAATAGAGGTAGCTCCCTTCTTCCTTCGGAGAAGCACGAGATTCGTTTATCTTCGTGGCACCAAGCCAGGTGGCATTGCGGCCCCCTGTGACATTAAAGGCACCAGGGCCAGCTGCACCCACACGAACAACCATCTTGACTTCTCCGGGCTGCACGTTCTGGAGCTCGGCGTGGCCGCCTGCGGAAGCGGTGATGACGGACGCTGTGATCTCATGAACCGTGTTCTTGCTGCGCACAAAGTTCTGCTGCCGCTCCACGCCTTCGGCTTTATGAGGCTCCTTTGCGTGGCTGTTCCTGTGGTCTTTGCTAGCATCAGATTCGTGGTTTGGACAAGCAGTCTTCTCAGAGCTTTTACTCAATGAAACGTGATTATGATGAGTGTGATGATCATGGTCATGGTCATGATGGTCATGACCGTGGTCATGATCATGATCATGATCGTGGCTTATTTTAATCCTTTTCATTTTATCTATACCTATGTTCTGTAGCAGTTTTCTAAACCCATCAATTGAGAGAGAGTTGTTTTCTCCATAACGATTAAAAAGTTCTTGAAGGTGCAACTTCTGTATTAGTCCTGCCAAGTCACTATTAACACCCACTGTCTTTTCTGGAAAAGCTCTCTCCGATGTGTGCACAACAGTAGCTGTGTCCACTCCATGGTGGTAACTTTCACACAGCAGTATGGAAAACGATACAAGGAAAATAACTGATACCGTACTCTCCATTGCAGTTCCTTTTCAGTAGTGAAAAAAATCTGGAAAAAGAGGAAAATTTAAATAGTTTGCACACAACCAATCACATTGTCCTTCCTAACACACAATCATAATTTGTTTAAACAAAAACACACCACAACGAACAAAACAAAACCCTCCTTCTCAAAGTATCAATGCAGCAAGAGACGTTTATATTCCTTACACATTTAGCACTTCTCCCAGATGTGTTGCCTCAGGCAACAGAAGAAGCTGAATGCCACAGTGAGGTAGGTCACTGGCCATGAACACCTCCCCAGGTGCCAGCTTGCCTTTCTTTAGCTCTGAGCCACTCGAATATGGGCTATACAATGAGAGCCCTCAAGGGTGCACCAACTAAGTTCTAGGTCAGGGTTTTCTCGTGCTTAAAAGAAGCCCTGTAATTTCTCTCTTAGCAATGAATAAGCAATAAATTACACGTCCCTGCTTAAAAATCGAAATTCCCAACCCTTCATCACTGGTTCATCACAAGCCTCTCTCACCAGAGCTTTTGGCAAACCAGCTGGGCAAGTGTTTCCAGCCCTCTACAAAAATTTGGTTTTTTATGCTGTCACGTTCTGTCTTTGTTTTAACATTAGTGTCGCACGGCTCCTTTCACTAGGCAGCAGAGCATTGCTGTGGACAGCGTGCTCACAAGTGTGAGAGTTTGTGTGCTTCATTCCACAAACACTTCAGCAGGGCAGCCAGTCAACTGCTGCGGAGACTGCATGCAGGGCTAATTTGCCTCAGTCCTCTTCCAGGGAGAGATGGAGAACCTCCGTTGCCAAAATATTAGTCAGCCTGAAAAACACCACAAAAAAAGACGGGGAAAAGAGACGGCTGCGAGGGGACCTCGTCGTTGTCCATAAGTATTTGAAGGAGGAGTGCCAAGAGGACGGACCCAGGCTCCTCGCGGTGGTGCCCAGCAATGGAACTGGCAGAAACTGCTGCACAGGCAGTGGCCCCGGAATATGAGGAAGAATTTTACTGTGAGGGTGACCGAGCACTGGAACAGACTGTCCAGAGAGGGTGTGGAGCCTCCCCCCACTGGAGACAGTCAAGAATCCTGTGCCACGTGCTCTCGGACGACCCTCCAGGAGCAGGGCGGCTGGACCAGACTCTCCACCGTGGTCCCTCACAACCTGTCCCCCACTCTGCGACCCGCAGGAGCCGCTCAGCGCCCACGGCCCCCGCTGCGGCCCCGCACCGGCGGAGGCGG
>NC_031769.1:90302448-90303889 GCF_001522545.3 Parus major
CGTGCGGCCCGAGCGGCCTCGCCGGCACCCGGAGCTGCACCCGGAGCCTGCCCGGGGTCCCACCGCTCCTGTCCAGGGCCCCAGCCGAGCGTCCCGGTTTTCCAAAGCGGTGCCTGCAGTCACGCTAGGACACAGAATCAGCAGCAAGGAGAAGGTGGCCCGGGAGGAAGGCTGGGTCCCCAGAGGCTCCCTGTTTCAGAAAACACTGAAGTTTGGAGTTAGTGTTTCGTGGGAGCTGTGAATAATTGCCAGAGAGTTAAAAGGATGAGAGTCAGAGAGGTCTCTTCCTCCCAGAAAACACGAGTCGTTCAGGGCTGGCAGCGCTGTTTTTGATGATGGTGCTGGGTGTGGCAACATACACTTGGAGGCTTGGAAAGGGATTTGTCCCGGTGTTTAAGAGAGTACGTGTGTGGGCAAGCAAGGGCCGGAATTGGGCTGGCGGGTTGTGAGCAAAGGGTGCGGGTAAATGGCAAGGGATGCCGAGTTTCCACGGCATCCACAAGGCCTTTGCGGTGAGCCCTGCTTGGTCAAACCTGTCATTATAATTAATGATCTGGCAGAAGAATCACTCTGTGCACCAGGACAAAGAGAACGTAAGAAAGGACTGAGATCACCATGGAGAAAGGCTTGAAACATGCTAAAAACATGTTGCTTTCTTCTGAAAAATATATTTCGAATGTTGCTTCGCTGTGGCACTTAAATGGTCATGAGCCCTTCACTGCGCTGAGTCCCAGGCACAGGCTCTCTTACACTTCCTGCTTCTTTCTCCAACATTTCCAGAGGTTTTCTCTCGATCACATGATTAATAGAGCTGGCAAAGTGGGTGCAGTTGTGCTTACCCAGTGCCGCATCTGGAATTTGGCCTCTCTTGTGTGATCACTTGCCAAGGTTTTTCAGCTTGCTGGTGTGCAAAGGCAGCACTGAATCCTGCCCTAGTATCTGGCTTTACTGATGACTTCTGAATGTTATGACAGTGACTTAAACTTAACATCCAAACCATTCTCAGCCATCTCTCTCCTGCTGCCTGAGCTCCTGACAGCCACCTTGCTCACCAGTCAGGAGGTGACAGATGTCTCTTCTTTATGTCTAATACCTCCCACTCACTGACTGAATTAAACCTCTTTGTTCTTGAGTTCATCTGACTGAAGGACAGAATGGAAGTGTGCGTTGTGAACAACTCCAGAAATAGAGAGCAACACGTCAGAAGGTTATGGATTTGTTCCATGCACTTGCTTTTGAAGTATTGAAAAAAATCTGTGTCATTCACCCCTAGTATTTTTTTTTTCTTTCTTTTCTTTTCCCCCAAAGGAACTGAGGGAGGCTTTAAATGCAGGAGTGGGTGGGATTGGATTTTTTTGTTTGTTTGTTTAATGCTAATTAATTTTTCAGGAATACTATTTACCAGGTGCCTTTCTGTTATTTCAGTAACACAACATTTATA
>NC_031769.1:90303988-90321275 GCF_001522545.3 Parus major
CCTCTTGAATGAATTGACTGTCTTTGTTTCATTGTGTCAAATCTGGAGTTTCCCTTCACATCTTGTCATGGTCATTTACAAACCTAAGTGTCAGAGCTTAGGTTGCACAGAACTGGTCTTTAGTGCTCTCTATCTTTTTTATTTAATTTGAGTAGTTAACACATATCAGCTAGGCAAAAAACATAATACATTTTACAGTAAAAACAATTCACCTAAAACACTTACTTGCAATAAAACTTGAGGTCTATTTTACCTGAACTGATCTCAGTATGGTTCTCTTATGATAAAATTAAAGTACTTTAATATTTTTTTCCCATTCTGTTGTTGAGTGTTTTAGTCTGAATTCATACCCAGCCATGGGCACTGGAGCAGTTGTGGTTACATAAAACAAAGGTCTTGGTGATCCTTGTGGATGGCTTAATGAATGTGAAAATCTCTCAGCCCGTGGACAAATGGGAAGAATTAATTTGAGAGTTGGTGGAGAACAAACCAGGAAGCAACTTGATTGCTGTCTTAGTCCATCAGGGAATTCAATATTACGCTCTTAGTGGAGGTGATGATAGGGAAGTGGGGCTGAGCATGATGCTGAGAGCCACCCTTCTGTGGTCCAAAGCTTCTACCCCTAAAAGTTTCTTGAGATTTGGAAAGCTTTTTATTTCCTTGCCTTTTAACTTTTTATTGAGAACAGCTACGTGATTAGAGGTATTAAATGTTTTATAAAATAAATGAAAACTATGAAAGTTAAAAAATTTGATTTTAGTTTAAACTGCAAAGTTGCTACCATACAATTTCTGGACAGCTGAAACCTCACATAAAACTCCTATATCTTTCTTTAAAATCTCCAGTAATCCTTTTATTCTATTAACAGCACTTCACAATTGTAAAGAAATCTCTGAATCAGGTATTCCTTTTCATTGTTCCAATAGGTTCCTCTTCTCAGTACTATGCTGAACAACAAGCTGGCAATTGCATATTTGATGTTATTGTATTCTAAGTCCTAAAGACACATTTTAATGTAGCAGTGTCCTTTGTTTGCATTTGCACTCTATGGTGGTTTTCAAAATCCTTAGAATTCTGTCTGGAAAAAAATAAAATTGGTATTACTAGTTATGTTTCCCAAATGGCTACAGATTTTTTGCAGCTTACAAACTGAGCTTTGGAAGGGAGCTTTGGTTTGTTGTTTCATTTTGTTTTTTTAATTAGCACAAATACATAACAGTAATTTCTTAAGTAGAAAAATATGTATGAATATATGTCAGCACAGAATTCCTTATGTAAGAATCTCCATGACATTCTCCTGTGCTCCTGTCTTTCTTTAGTGGCTCATTCTCATGTCAACAAATTCTTTTTTGAAGACTTCTCTTAAACAGAGAGGTTTTAGCTGAAGAAATAATTATCTGGAAGCTTCACAGCAAGAGCAGCAAGATCCTTTTGTGCTGTGCTTAGCTGCACAGATGTCTGGGGAAGCACTGACTGCCAGGGTGGGGCACTGACTTGTATCATACATTTTCTTACAAATCGTGGCTATAGCCATGACCTGCATGCAAATAATTTCTGAAGAATAAGCCCTGAAATTAATTAAATAGTAAAGAACAGAAATAAAATATTAAAGTTATGCTATTTCCCCCTGCAGAGCATCTTTTGCCTTTAGCCTCATCTGTCAGCTCCTGAAGTCTGTGGAAAAAGTCCTTAGGGATTTGAACATATGATCACAGATACAAACCAAAAACTTTGCCGTTTGGGTCTGCTGCAGTTTTTATGTTTGGTAATTTTGATTATGTTTTGTGTTCTTCAATGTTTATGATGCATGAAGAATGTCAGTATTGGAAATAATCTGTAAACTGTTAAGCTGTGCTTGATAATGTAATGATATAACACAGAAAAGTGTCCTGGCATAAGCTATATGTGTATATGTATCAGAGGCTCTTTGCCATGAGCACAGAGGAGCACGACTTGAGGGGAAACTCCAGTGACCAAGTCACTGGGTAAGCATGAGGGAAAAGTCCTGATCTGCATCTGGGACTGTCAAAGGAGAAGGATCAGCCTTGGGACCAAGTGTGAAATTCACCTGATAAGTTAATGGGAGAAGCTGGCTGGATCACTACAGACATCCCATCACCCTGAGAAGGACATTGAAGTCATTATGGGATGCAGGGACAGGGATTCTTGGGATTGTGCAAGGCTTATTATAAAATGTTTAGGGGAAAGACCAAGGTGGGTAAAAGGAAGATCAAGGTGATTTGAGAAGGGACGAAGATGAGAAGATAGGGAAGAGGTGACAATAAGGGCCAGATGCAAGGTGCTGGTAAGTAGTTGAGCATGCTCTGCAGCTTTTCTAGCCTTGTTACTGAACTCCATTGGCAACTTTGTGGATGAGGGTCTGTCTGTTCTGTGTGGGTGGATAAGTAAATCCCAGTGGCTGGAGAGGACACTAGGAATTACAGAGGACCTTGCTTATGACACCAGCAGCTGGAAAGACAAATGTGCGGAGGTCTGCCAGCAACTGGACAGGTGGCCGTAAGTATGTCATAGGTGTTTATGTGTCTGAAGTGACAGCAACTGGAAAGACTGGCATGCCTGCATATTGTCAGTGTGTGTAATTAATTACTAATGAACAATAAGCCAGAGGTCCATGCCAGCTGTTGGAAGGACCCATGGAATTAGGGGGTGAGGCTGTGAGAGAGCCTGTTTGTACATGGGGCAAGTGTCAGGCCAGGGGATTCAGAAGCTGGGTATAGATTGACTAAGGCCAGAGAAAGACACAGGGTATGTGTCAGTGTGTGCATGTGTGCACATGCTCCAGTGGGTCTGGGTGCCAGCAGCCTGTGGGGCTACGGGCCTCTGGGGCTTTTATTTCCAGGTGCCAGCAATTGGAGACGCCAGAAGATCCAGCAGCCAGTAACTAGACAGATGGAGTCTGCTGCTGGAGGGATCTGTATTATATCCATGTATGCAGTCCTTGCTCACAGGCTTTCATCCTAATCATCCAGATGGGGGAACAGGATGTGGGTGCTGGTGCTGTAGTGATTGCACGAGGGCTGTTTTGGTCTGTGTATCTCTGTCACTGGCTCTGTGTGGGTACTGTGCATCTCCATCTTTTTTTGAGAAAACCTGCTCAGCCTCCCTGCTGTGGGATCCAGAGCAGCAACAGCCTGGCCTCTAATGGGTAATGAGATTAGGTAAATTCTAGCAATTATTGTTGTTTGGGTATTGTGGTGGCATTAGATCTCAGATGCAGAAAGGCTGAGTTTCCAGGAAAAGAGTGTAAGCAGCAGCAAAGTATACTAGAAAAGAATATGGAGAAAGTGAGTTAAAAAAAAAAATAAAATATATAAACACATTATTTCCAGAGATTTCCAAGATTTCCAGAGAAATCTTTTCAGAATTGCAGAAAAAAATGCACTTTGTTATATAGCAAGGTTATATATACACAGTACAATGATATGCAATAATTTTATGCATTCTTGTAGGTGTTACTGACTGAAAGATGTTGAAGGAAGAGAGTAACAGCATTTATTTATGCATGGCATGTTTTCAGTAGCATAAGTTATTATGTATCTTCACAGGAGACTTTTCTACGTAATTAAAAGGTATCCCAGGATGGCGATTCAGTTCCTTTGTGCCTGTGCCATAGAAATATAATAGTTAAAATGTCTGAGTACAGTTTATCATCTGGTGCTTAGAGCTTTTCTTTACCAAAAGTTGCCAAAGAGATTCTGTATCATAGAATGTGCATGTTTTGTGTGTGTCTAAAATACAGGGGTAGCAATTATTTAATCAACAATTTTCTGCTTAGTTAGAAAAAGTTATATTTAAAAAACACAGAAGCAATAGCTTCCTCATTTGTTTGTTCCATTTTTTACACATTTGATTGTGTAAATAGAAGCCTGAATCTCAAATGCCCTGGCTCAGTCAGCAAAGGTGGGCTGCCAGCTTCACTAGGTTAACACTGGGCTTTTCAATACTGATTGCCTTCATCTTTTTACTTGAGCCAACCATCCAACACTCTTTTGCAATGAGGAAATACATGGTGAAGAATGATGTTTGTGGTAGCAGCATATTCTCTCCAGCTTTAGGTGCAGTGTCCTGTAAAAGGGATGTTGTGCTAGGATGACCTTTGTTGAGGCTCTTTTATTTGGGCTGAGCACGGGACTGGATTTATGCTTGGCCACCCTTCCCTTTGACACAGCCTGCTTCTTTTTTTGTACCTTGCTTTGCTTTGTCCTAACAGAAAAATGATGCCACTTTAGTTTCTATATTTTGAAAATGGATTGTAATAATGGAAATCATAGCTGCTTAATGTACTATTGGAATAAATTTCTGGAGTTCATGTTACTTTGCAAAGTGAGGGCAGTTAAAAGCGGGGTTCAAAAAGCATGTATGAGCGCTGTAATTTTTACTGTATTTTCAGTTCTCTGCTGAATACAGAAGAAAATTGAAAGGCATGCTTTTGTGAAGTTGTCTTCCTAATCCCAAGTTTAAAATCAGTTCTCAAGCCCAAATGCCTTTGAAATCACTGAAGCTAATGAGCACTCAGCATCTTAGAATATAAGCCTGCTTATTTATATTCCTCAGTCCAGATCCAGTGTTCCCATACCATTTTAAAAGCCTGTTTTTAATGTAAGCTTGAGTTCTGACCAGTAAAGCTTTTATGAATCCCATTAATGTAATGCAAGAAGTAAACCTGTTCTGACACAAAGGCTGGCTCACAGATAGAGTTGTTTACTGCATAATCTATACATTAAAAGTATTGCTGTATTTCTCTCTGGCACCTTCTGGAAAGAAATAGCAACGTGTGCATTGGGTAGCTCTTGGGACATGCCACAGCTGCTTGTTTACGTTCTGCAGAACAGATAATGTCCAAAGTGTGTTGTACTAATTGTGCCTAACCAGATAAACTCTAAAACTGCATGTAGCACTTATTACACTTTAGATACACTTCTTGTAACATTTCTAGAAGTAGGAGACCTGTTATTGGTCTCAAGACTTGCTTGTTTTGATAAACTGTTACACTGATGTCTGCAACTCTTGTTAAATTTTTGCTGCCTCCTGGTGTGTTTGTTTCAAAACTATGATACAAAAGTAACCTCATACAGCTAACAGATGCCACAATAATATTTAGCATTATTGTCTGGCTGGTATGTACTACATTTGGATGGTATAATATCTCTTGTGAAATAGAACACTAGTAGATAACTTGAAAACCTGGCACAGCCAGGGTTTTCAGGTTTTTTTTTCCTATCAAACTAATTTCCTTTGAACCTGAAGCAGCATCCATCAGATCTTGTCAGCAGAACAATGAGGCACCTACTGTATATTGTCAGTGGAATACCAATTAGCCTTTAATTTTACCACACACCCAATCAAAAGAGCTATTGCTTTCACATGATGGCAGAAGGTCATTAAAACAAATGATCTTGCTGCCAGACAATGACAACAAAACCACAGCTCAGTAAGTAGTGTATCTGTTATTGGGCACTGACAGCACACTAAATGCTGTGCTGTACTCACTTTTTCATTCTGCCTTGATTCAGGTGATCTGATGGCCTGAGAGCTATTGCTAAAGCTGTCTCCTACCTTAAACTTTTCAGATACAATTCTATTTGCCTGAAATGTTCAAGTGCACAGGTACTTTTGATGTCATAGCTGTCAAATTCTGTATCTTTCCTTTGTTTTCAGCCGTGCTTGCTGGTTTTGCTCTTAACAATCTTTTCCAGGAAAAATAGCAGCCTGTCCCATAATGTCCTGAATGGTTTTTTCTTCAGCCCTGCAAAGCAAGTGCTGGTGCCTTACTTAAGATGTCACAGTTTGTCTGGGTTCAGTCACTGGGATTCTCTGAGGTGTTACACTTCATATTCTGCTGTGAGGTGTGGGTAGTTCAGTGCTCTCTTCTGTTTGGGACATAAGAGAATTTCCAAGTTTTAGCTTTCTCATGTTTCTTATCCTGCTCATTCCTGAACTTTCCTCTTGTAAGGCAGTTGCCTGTTTTTCTTCCTTCAGCTTGAAAACAAGCTTTATCACAACATTCCATAGTAATACAGTTACAAGTGCATGACTGGATGATGCTATTCACAGATCTGAGTCAATTGCACAAAGCTACTAAAATGTGTTAATGTTTATACATTCAAAAAGTAACAAAACTCTATGTACTGATAATAGATACTAATTCACCTACCATTTATGCTTTTAAGATGTCTTTGCAAAAGTAAAACTGAGGAAAAAAATTGAGAATAGAGCATGAGAGCATTTTTTTGTTGGCATGACGGCCAAAAAAAAAAATCCTCTGCATGTAAAGATTTCAGTTCATGTCTTCGTAATTTTTTTCTGTGCTGAGTTTTTTCACTGATTTTGCTCAACAATATTATCAACACTGAGAACTCCTGCAGAGCTGCTGCATTGGTAGCAATCAGAATAAAAAGAATTTTTGCCTTGACTGAAAAATAATCTAGGCACCAAGTTTGTAATCTTTTTCTGACTAACTTCTTAAAAGGAAAATTTTGCACTGATGCTCAGTTGGTCCTGTGTGTGTTTCTTGGCCTGTCTGTAAATCAAGTAGCAACTGAGCATCCAGAAAATGAGTACTGTATAATCATTAACCCAATGACCACATTTCTTCATCCTCCTCCACGGATGAGAAAAGTTTATTTTCTATAGAGTGTCACTGGAATATTTTTACCAGGGAAGAAAAAAAAAGGTAAAGCAGTTACACAATTCAGTTGTAGTCTCTGAACCTCCTGGAAATAATCCCCTCCTTAAGTGGTGTCCTGAGAAAGGACGATGCATTCAGTCTGCTTCATTCACAAAATGCAGAGATCAGATATTTGGGTTGGACATCACAGATACATGACAAACATTGCCTATACCATCTGCTGAAACCAGTCCTCCATGGGTGTCCCTGATGGAATGGGAATGTGCTGATGTCGTGCAGCACTATTAAGTCTGATTTTTCACTGAGGGGCGTTTTAGTTGCTTACCTGAAGGCGCTGACCAATGCCCAAGAATTAACTTGTACTGACTCTTACAAGTTGGTGAAAGGATGGAGCAAAAGTGAGACCTGAATTGAGAGAAGTTCTGTCCTCCAGGGAGAATGTTTTAACTAACAATGTAATTTGTGAGAAAAGGAGAAAGGTGTTTTTTCTTGATGTCATTTCTCACACTGCTGACTCAAATTTGGCAGATCAGAAAAGCCTTCAGTTATTCTGTGTGCTTTGTCTCCTAAGCAGTTACAGCTTAAATCATAGAGAGGAATGGAGACATGTAAGAATTTACATTTAATATCTGTGTATGGTGTAAAAACCTTAATATCTACCTGTTGTGAATTCATGACTCTATATGGAATTTTGTTTTCTGGTGTCTATTTTAAAAACCCTAAGGTACTGCTTGTTTAATGCCTTTAGAAATGAATATCACTGTTAGTGTCTTTAAAATACATTTCTAATGCTTGTAGTTCCAGGGGAAAGAAGGAAAGAAGGAAAGAAGGAAAGAAAGAAGGAAAGAAGGAAAGAAAGAAAGAAAGAAAGAAAGAAAGAAAGAAAGAAAGAAAGAAAGAAAGAAAGAANACTCAAATTTGGCAGATCAGAAAAGCCTTCAGGTATTCTGTGTGCTTTGTCTCCTAAGCAGTTACAGCTTAAATCATAGAGAGGAATGGAGACATATAAGAATTTACATTTAATGTCTGTGTTTGGTGTAAAAACCTTAATATCTACATGTTGTGAATTCAGGACTCTATATGGAACTTTGTTTTCTGGTGTCTATTTTAAAAACCCTAAGGTACTGCTTGTTTAATGCCTTTAGAAATGAATATCACTGTTAGTGTCTTTAAAATGCATTTCTAATGCTTGCAGTTCCAGGAGAAAGAAAGAAAGCAAGAAAGAAAGAAAGAAAGCAAGAAAGAAAGAAAGCAAGAAAGAAAGAAAGAAAGAAAGCAAGAAAGAAAGAAAGGAAGGAAAGGAAAGAAAAGAAAAGAAAGAAAGAAAGCTTGATTCACATGCACTTTAGTATTTCAGAAACGAGCACAGAGAAGGCCAAATATGACTTATCATAATTGTTAAAAAACAGTGAGCACAATGTTGAAAACAGGAGTGAGTTGCTAAAAGTCTCCACTCTTTCAAGATTAAAATAATAATAAAACTTGGCTTCTGATATCAGATGATTAAGCAATCTCTACTTTCAGGGTTTTTTTTTTTGCAAACATGAGCCTGGAAACTCAAAATAGGCTTTTTCAAATAACTCAAAGTTGAACACCAGATATTTCTGGACCATATTTCACACTTTATCATGTAATTCTGGACTCATGATACAATCTCCACAATCTCTAGCTCTGCAGTCAGAAGCTGGAGAAGGCTCCTATAGAAAGACAGGAAGATGCAAAATGAAGAAAGATCTAATACTGTATTTAGAGCAATGTTTTCTGTATTATTTTCTGCAGAGATTTCCCTCATCACTTTGTCTTGTGACCTGCATATTCCAGTTATCTCTTATACCTACTTTATGCTCCTTATACAAAGATGGTGTGATTCTTGGGGTTGTCCTTTGTCAGGGTTCAGACTTCAGTGATCCTTTTGGGTCCCTTCCAACTCAGGATGTTCTGTGATTCTATGTTTCTTTATCTGAGTTGTTTTGATGTAGGGACAGCAGGTATGAACAAGCTCTCTGCTTTATGAGTAAACAGCACACAAGTCTGCTCTAGTCAAAAAGCCAGGGACCACATTAGCAGTCCACTAAGTCGGAACTTGTCTCTCAAGACTTCTTGAAGAGCTTATTAGTTCACAGTTGGTGCCAAACACTAATGCAGTCATTAATATATGTAATGAAAACAAGCTTGCAACTGCCCACAAGGTTACACAAAGATTAAAACTAAACTCTTTTTTGTGGGCAGCCCATTTCAGGCTCAGTAGGTTTGGGAGCTGAAGCAATTTGAATAGTCAAATATGTAAGTAAGCAGTCGTACATACATATGTGCATACATATAAGTGTTGTTTGGGATGATTTAGTAGAAGATGTAGAGGTATGAGTTGTCAGTCATCCTCTTGACTCTAGGTAAGATCTTCCTGTCTCTTGTGTGACCTGCAAGGTGTTAAACCACTGAGTCATTATTACTGAAAATTTGTTCAATCACCAAAGTAATGGAAGTCCTAGTGTTTGCCTTTGTGCCTTCTGACAGCAGCAATTTACTTGTGCCTTAGTCAGTAATCAAACTGAGGGTTGGGAAGGGTGATGGTAGTAGTCCCAGTAGTCCCACTTGTTAAAAACTTGTAGCTTGATGAGCAGTCGAAGAGATGGATCAGACCATTTACTTAACACAAAATAAAGAAGTGGAGAATCAGAAATTAACCCGACTTCTGAAGTCTGGTACCTTCTGAAGTCTTCCTGGGCCCTACAAGCCCTAGACAATTTTGTTTCACAGTCTTTTGAACAAGTCTTTTGTAAACAGTCATATGTGTCCTTTACTTTTGCTCCATGGTAACCCCTCAGTTACCTGATGTGTTTGGTTGCCTAACTCAAATAACAGAAGGTTCTGGACATTATTCTTCCTCATGCTTACTAAAATAAAGTAATACACAACATTGTTACCAAGTGGAAGAGGAAGAAAACTGTTGCTAATAGAATAATGGCAACCAAATGGCATTTTTGAATAGAATATTATTTATGGAATACCCTAGCTATCCAAATCCTACTGTAAATAACATTGTTAATCATGAAGCAACTCTTAATTTAAGATGTTAATTTTCACTTTTCTATGGTGATAATTTCATGCCTGAATGCATATCCTACAAGTCCATGTAGGATGGATATTGTTCATTTGAAGCTGAGACACAATGTTGGGACAGATTCTCAATAATTATTGTTCTATATATGTGTAGTATTCATTCTAATTATGGACAGCTGAGAATGCAGCTGCAAAATCATCATATCCTTCAGTTTACTGTCAGTGTTCATTACTGGCAAGGTCTTTTAATTTTTAGAATACAGTATTTTAAACTCTCTTCCTTGTATCTCTCCGCAGATGTTTTGAACATTATTTTCAAAAACTAAATTTTACTGCCTCCGGACACAATATTTTTATATTTAGGGTCCTTTTTTGTGGAAAAATAATAATTTTTGAAGAATATGTATGCAAACATTTTAACAAGGCAAAAGCTTATAATTAGGAACTGACAAGCAGAGAGTTTAAACAACTCTACAATCTTCTTTGAAAATAGATAAGTAGCAAGCAAAACCAGAAAAGCAGCTTTAAAAGTTGCTGGGTTTGAAAGCTTTAAAAATGGTAGGACAGTGATGAATTCTTTAGACCAGAAGGTTTGTTTCTCAACAGTGGGGAAAAAAGACACATATTGTGCATCAAAGAAAAGAAAAAAATGCTTCTGCCAATCTTTAATATTTTGGATACTGTAATCTTGTGGAAGCTTTAGTAGGTCTCCATTGTTAATATCTAAAACTCCGTTTTCTTTTTCTTGCAAATAAATCTTCTAACAGCAGTTTATCTGTGGAGTCTTTAACCACATTTGAAATAGTTATTTTGACTGAAAGCTTCTTTACAGTTATAGGAAAAACATGGCTAATAACTCTTTCCCCTAAAAACATCAGTTCCCTTGCTACTGTTACAACTGTGTAATTTATGATATCTCTATGTAGAAAGTCTGGTGGTTTTAACACTTCATCCTCCAAAAGGGACAAAGCAGCATTCTTTTCCTTTCTATCTCTTCTCCCAAGGTAGTTTTGCTTATAGTGTGCATTGATCCAAATCTGCAACTGTGGATCTGCAACTCAATTCTGTGGACTTTTTCTCTCTGTAAATTTTTATATACACTGCAGGATTTGTGTCTTACAAATGGCATGTTTTACTGTTTCCTTTGAAGCATAGCCTGTCTTCCCAAAGCTCTTTACTTGAGCCTAGTTTAAGCCTGATTAAATGAGCAACTGTTTGCATTTGCCTTATTTTTTATATAATTAAAAATAGTGTTTGAAGTCACACCAATAAAGGAGATTAATAAGTACATTAATCAGGGCCATCCCAACCTGTAAAATCCACATGATCAGTTATGCAGCACATATCAGGCTACACCTGGAATACTGTGTTCAGTTCTGGTCCCCACAGCTCAAGACACATGTGGACTAACAGGAGAGCGTCTGAAGGTGGGACAGGAAGACAACAAAAGGTTTGGAGAACCTGACCTCTCAGGAAACACTGGAGTTAGTCACCCCCTGGAGACAAGAGGGCTTGGAGGGATCTCATCACAGCATTCCAGTACTTAAATGGTGGCTACAAAGAGAATGCCCCTTTTTATTCCCAGAAAAAGAAAAATTCCAGCCTGTCAGAAGCCTGTAATCTTTGGTAACTTACCAAACTAAATATAAGCACTGCATTTTCAGTCTTCAATATAGATAGCTTTTTAGAACCATGTAGTCAAAATTTGCAAGAATATTTTTTAAAGTAATTGCTTGACATAATTATTTCATTACCATATAGACATTGTGATAGAAGGAGTAGCAGCCTCTAATACAGTTTGTCTAGTGCTTTCTGTAATAAAATAAAATGGTTATAACTTTTAACAGCTCCACTTCCATCATGATTAGCAGCATATTTTGGGAGTTTGGCAGGAAAGAGTCTTTGAGTTAGAAAGGTGTCTTTTAGTGCTATTATAAAAATTTCTATTGCACTGGCAGAATTTCAAATTGTCAGGAGTCATAATTTTTCCCACATACTATATATTGTACAGATTAGACTTTTGCACTTCCTGCCAAAACCCTTGACATCTGAGAGCGCTGTGTGTATATTAGGAAGCCATCCTAAATCATCATTCTGTGCAGAATTCAAAGTCTGAATGGATCATGAACCAAAGAATCTTTTCCTGTTTAGAAAGCCTGTAGGGAATAGAAACTGATCAAGTAATTAATTCATTCTATACCTTGACATTTTGTCTTCGGTATGATCTGTACCTTTGACTGCCTATTAATAAAAATATATCTTTGTTCACAAAAAGTATACATGAGCTTGAGCAAGAAGACATCCAGGACAAATACACAAGCTACCTGTGAAGTTACACAAGGAAAGCATTACTTAGAGATCCTTGGTTGTTTAGCCCACTAAAACAAAACTGCAGATATAAATCATCTTTTAAAAAGGAAGAAACCCAAAGTCAGTCTGGCATGGCTTGGAAACCTTTTTGTGGACCTAATAACTAGTCATTGTAGGACTCCAGAACATCTAGTGATTTAATTTCCCATCTTAAACTAATGACATCATAGACCTCTGTAGATCTCCAACTTTATATTCCACTAATATTTATTCCTCCAATACCAAGAGGCTAAGTCTGCTGATGGAAAAAAATCAGAAAAAAAAGATTAAGGGAGATAGCAGGCTGTTATAAATCAATCTGACATTTAGAGAAATCTGAGTTACACCCATCAGTGCATGCACCACAGCCAAAAATTTCTATCTGATAGTGTTACACAGTTTTCGTCAATAAACTTGCAGTAACTTGAATATGGAGTGGCTTTTCTGAATTACAGGATTTGATTTTTCATAATCATTGTGGAGCTGTCATAGCAGTAGGGGCTCATTTCTTGTGCTGAATGTATTTAACACGCAGGATCACTGTATAGTAGCTGAAGCTGGCTGGCAGGGGAGCTCAGTATATTAACTCATGTGAGTGCAGCAGCCCAGGCTCAGAACCAGGCTCAGAATCACTCCCAGGCAGGTCCCACTGCCTGCTTCCAGCAGGACCACAGACAGTTTATTGTCATGTGCAAGGTGCAGCATTCTCCAGAAAAACACTTCTGTAGCTGACCAAGCCTCTGGAGATTCATTGTGCTGCTTTATGTAACAAGAAAAGATGCATGAAGTTTTATTTTGTATATACTTGTATGTTCAAGTGTGATAGGATCTAGTGATTCTCGCAGAAGTTGCAAAGGAAGTATTGGCATTTGGACTGTGACTGCAAGGCAATCAAATGTCTAGCTGCTAGTTACCAGTCCAGGAGCTGTGCAGTTACATAGCACAGAAATAAACACCATGAATGTAGTAAGAACAGTTCTGGGAGACAGGACTGCTAAAGTGATGACTGAGATAGGACTGCTAAAGTGATGACTGAGATAATGTAAAATATAGGATGAATTTGTGTAGCATTTTGAGTCCCAGAAGCGGCGAGTACATAACAGAACAGCAAAAGATCACAAAAAAGTTATGTGAAATGTGAACAGACAAAAAACCCTTTTTGTCACAGTTTATATTGGTAATGATATGCATCAAATGTTTGAACATTTTTCATATCTGAAGTAACAATTTTCAAAGCAAAGCAATTTGAAACTAGTCTAAACCTTTACTTAAGCAGATTCAATGTGTCACAAAAGCTGCATGATTTTTTAGAAGTGAATGAATGAGCTAAACCCAGTTTCCTGTTATAAAAATTCTTAATTCTTGGCCAGAGCCTCACCATATGAGAAGTCCTTTCTTGCTCCTACCAATTATGTTTATTATTTATAAAGACACTTCCAGAAAGATGTAGCTTGTCTTCTACACTGGTGCATTATTGTCTGATATATTTAACCTATTTTTCTTTGAAGTGCCACATGTAAGGTCACCAAATAATTTTCAGTTTTATTTAATTAAATTTTGTAATTCTCATTTAGAAGCATATGCTCTGGCCTATAGAATTGATTAGGGATAAATTGCCAATTACTTTTGGACACAGAGATTGAAAGTGGTGCAGTGATTTATTTTCCGAAAGGCCCAAGCAGCATGGACAGTTAACTGACAGAGTTCAATGGAAATGACACACATGACACAGCAAGGTGCATTTGGAAGTCCAGATATGCCCTTCTCTGCTTCTTTGGGCTGAGAGTTTCAAAAACACTGATGTGCTGAAGTGAAAGGTGTACTGCTGTGTAAATGTGGCCATAACTTTGCTGGAGAGAATATTGGTCTCCAGACAGCTTGTGACAAGTTCATGCTTCTTCAGAAACTCAGTGCCAAGTGCTGCTTCTTATAGAAGAGCTACTTATATTCTTGTCCAGTCTTAATTTATATGATCTTTCCTGTACTTAAGAGATGCTGGTTACAACTATATATATGTAAAGAAAAAAAATAGTCATTTCTTTGAACATTTTTAGAGACTTGTTCTTCACCCACTTCATCTCCTCAAAGACTCAAGAAATATTATTACAATCATTAAGTTTATTTCCCAGAAATTTCATTTAAATAACCATCAATTTCTCTTTACCAGTGGTTTAGCAGAGCAGATTTTGTAGCAGTTTTGATAACTAAGACAAATATAAACCTCAACCAGATTAATATAAACTTCTAATTGAATTCATGTCATTTGTCCTTTGATTTATGGGTTTTGCAGGTTGTATGTATTTGTATTTTTAAACATTCTTGAAATACCTAAATTAATTCACATAGGGATATAAGGAAATTATATTATCCTTCTGCATCTACAGAAATAATTTTCTCCACATTAGTCAAGGTTTAATTACAGTGGTGAAGGTTTTTCTTCCTACACATAAGATATTGCACATTTTAATAGATCTTATTATTTGAAAGTGTCTCTTGAAATTCATCATTTTTCATAATTTGACTAACTTTATCTCTTTCACTAAATTAAAAACCCAGTTGACTTTTTCCTAGGTTTTTTGTTGGTTCAGTTTACAGAGCTTGAAGTACTAAAGATCCTTCATCTTTTATTTTTGTCTTTGATGTAAAAGTTAAGCAGGCATTTGATTGACCATCTCTGTTTAGCTTTGACAGAGACTAAGAAAAAAAAAGGAGACCAAGGGAGCCTTTAGAACATTGACGTTTGAACTTCCAAGGATTAGTTGCTTCAGTGAACTGTTTTCAAAAGCTAATTTCTGAAATGTAACTCAAGGAGAAGTATAAGGTATTCTCTGACATTCTCAAAAGGTTAAATTGGAAAGGAAACTGCACCTCTGCCTGATGTCCTGGTAAATGGTGAGGGATGACACCAGCTGAAGTAGGAATGTTGCTTTTAGTCAATACAAGTTTTGAGTTTTGTAGTGCTTTTGGTAAGAAAACAGTAAGTATTCAGAAACATGTTGTTTTGACTTAATCTGGATTGTGAAGGAGGAAATGTTAAGTAATCATTAGGTGTCTGTAAAGTGACAGTGGAGACAGGACAGAATTAGAAGGCCATCGTACATGAAGAATTTAAAAAAAAAAAAATTAGAATAATTAATTCCAGTGTTATGTGGGAAAAATCGGTGCAAGTGGAATACAGTCTGAAGAGGTGATTCAGATCTTACAACCCACATTCTTTATAGTTCTCAGTGCTTAAGAATATGTTTACATATCTGACTCCAGTTTAACACCAGCCACTTCCTTCTTTCACAGAAAATAAGTCTTCCAAATACAAATGCAAAGCCTTAGTACTCTTGTGAATCTGATTCTGCTCTTCCCTCTATATTCCACTATCTGTAAAATCAATATTGTCTGCCTTGGGTTAATCTCATTTCAATATGGTACAATGACTGTGGAAGGGTGACAATCTTTGGAAGGGATTTCTCAAAGATTAAAGAAAAGGAGGGATATCTTCAAGTAACCTCACTGGTAAATTAGAAGTAGGAGTTTTTAAGCAGCACAGGGAAAACAAGTGATAAATGGTCCATTGCAATAAAAATACCAAGAAGTTGTATTCATAAAATTCAAATAAGAGCTGGTATTAACTCAGTAAATCTTTCTTGCAGAGCAAGAATTGCATAATGGGAAATTTTCTATATTTCTTGCTTGAATTCAGCATTGCAACTGCTGGTTTGTCCAGGCACCTTTTTTGTCTGAATTTTATTCAACAGTGGAACGTGTTGAACGAAAGCTGGAAGATTGCCTGAGAGTGTGAGCTGTTCACAAATTAATAGAAATTTGATTAATTTTTCTATTGGTGTTAAAAATAAAATCCTTATTATTGTTTTCTGTGCTAGATATGCTTTTGTTTTTAATTATGTCATAAGGGTTTATATGACTTATGCTTTGAAACTCAGCTAATATAAATCTGATACTTAAAGAAAATTGTCTTACATTGCATTTATTATTCTAGAATGTTTTTTATTCTTTGTCACCACCAAAAAAAACCCCCCAGTTTGCTAATTTCTGATTGCAGTGTCATTTTTAAGTATTAAATATACTCGCTGATACGTTAGTTGTCTTATTTTGTCTTTTCATCATATCTATATATAAATCAGCAGTGTTAGGTTTACAGTCAAGTTTTATTTTAGTGCTCCCATGACTTATAAGAAGGTAATCTGGTAAGGTACCTCATTTGTATACATTCTGTATAGCTTTTGCTGCAAATTGCAGATCACTTCCTCTAGGTTTCAGTTGCATTGGATTCACTGAAGCTTTAACTATCCATCCTAATTATTTAGAGACCCTTATGGATAGTTATGGCCTTGATTAGTATAGACACAGACAGAATGATAAGTACAGAAAAATAATACAGAATGTATAAGGTAATAGCAGGCAATGTTTATTAATCAAATTACAGAAAAATTGAAAATTGAAAAGATCAACTCAGTATGTCATGAAATTTAATCCTTAGATTTTTTTCCTTCAGTATAGTTTTGAATGCATCCAGTAAAGTGTTTTCCACTATTTATTGATGAAAACTATTGTACTACCTGAGAGTTTATAAATCCCATGTACATTTCATTTTTCATCTTTTTACTCTTTGGATAGTGATGCGGGTTGTAAATTAGAAACATTCGAAGCTGTCAAAGACTTGGCTTAAGAAATTTTAAACAAAAAATACATCACAAACCGTGAGTTATTCTAAATCATTATAGCCTTGAGGCTCCCTGGATGTACACTGCAGCATTTCTAAAGACATTCTCGGCAGCAGGAAAATTGCAAATTACTTTCAGGGGTCTCCCCTGAGGTCTCAAAGAAATTATTGGGAGAAAGGTCAGTTCTTCTGAGGGCCTCCAGTAGGCATGCATAAACTGGCATTATTCAGAAGTACTTACAGAAAGCAAACTCACAGGTACCAAACTGATGACTCCACAAGAGCTGCTTGTCCAACGGTGCTTTTAATTTTCCTGTTACCCCAGTCTGCCTGAGTGTCCCAGTTACACATTCACCAGGTCAGTAAGTTAAAAGAATTCTGTTTCAAAATAAGATCATTTCTGCACCTAGAAATTTGGGAAAACTGCTATTTTAGGTAAGGTTTGTAAGAACTTCCTGCCTTACAAGCTGACTGAAGCTCCACCAGGACATAGAACGTCATAGCTCACTGCATGCTTGTTTTGGAGACCTCTCCTCTCCTCTCCTCTCCTCTCC
>NC_031769.1:90322811-90393412 GCF_001522545.3 Parus major
TCTCCTCTCCTCGAGTCTCCTCGAGTCTCCTCTCCATTTCCCACCTAATTCATTGTCAGTCAGTTTTGCTGAGGTGCTCAGTAGGAGTGTCACCAGAGTTTACTCAGATTTCTTGCTGCAGCTTCCAATGTTGTTTATGACAGAAACGCCTCTGAAGTAAGATCAGAAATTTGAAGGGAATCCTGACTTCATGAGAAAACCAGCTTTCCCCCTGTCTGAACTTCTGTCAAAGTCTATCATTCCACTAAATACAAATTCATATTTGTTGCAATTGCTCTTCAAGTGTATCTAGAGAAATTGAGGGAAAGTTTGTTTTGGATAAATGTCTCTCTAGTAGTACTTTTCCCTTTGCATGCACAAAGAAAGGAGCTCTTTCATCTTCCTTTGTAGGACTTGTTTTTGAGAAGGAAAAAAGGTTTCTGTTAGAAAACCACTCATTTGAATCACTCTCCTCAAAAAAATATATGTATCAGGAGCTTCTCAATCACAGTTAAATCCGGAGTGTCTTCCACCAGTTAATCTGCCCCCTCTTAACATTACCTGATCTCAGCTGGGGAATCCAAGATGTGCTAACTCCACAGTTTTTGTCTGAGAAAGTTGCAGCATTTGTTTCTTAATTCTTCTACTTCTACAACTCAATGTTTGTGCCTAAACTTTGGACTCAGATTGCAAATATACTCACACTCAAAACATCCAATTGCATATTGTACATTTAAAGGAAACTGAAATTTTCACTAGAGTTTCATTTCCCACTTTGCATAACATGTTGCTGATCTTTTGCCTCTAGTGTTTATTCTAAAATTTCTCCTCTGAGGGAATGTAATGGTTTTGTTAGTAGCCTGGTTATAGCCTGCTGCAGATGTCTGAGTTTCCACTGCAGGTTAGCTCAGAATGAATTTTAAGATCTCGTTTCTTACCTTTTGTGCTGTTTTTGAAAGTGAGATCATTGCATCAGAAATCCATGATTTTTTGTTGGCCTTTTTTTATTATTTTTTCTGTACATGGGGATCTCTAGCCCACAGATTAGTTGGAACCATGGCCTATGTATAACCAAATAAATGTATCTGCCTAAGATGACAGCCTGAAACAGCTGCTTTGAGAGGAGAATTGAATCATTCATGACAAGGATCAAAAGCTACTTCTTTCACACCTCCCTACAAGAGAATGCTGTCCATGTGACAAGCTAAACCTAAGCACCAAGGAGCTAAAATGAAGAAACTTTCCTGTTGCAGGCAAGGGGAGAAGAAACAGCTCATTTTCTTGAGAAGTGTAAATAAGAATGCTTTCACACCTTCTTTTCTGAGCAGGAAAGAGGTGTTCTCTGTCAATGTCAAAATCTTCCCTGAGAATGGTATACTAGCTATTTTCAGTTTGATAAAATTGATCATCTACATTACTGCAATGTTTCTTAAGGTAAATAAAAGTCCAGTTTCTCTCACACAGCCAAAACCACATTGAAAATCCATACATCTTTGTCCATTTTAATGTCTCTAAGATTTAGTAGAACATGTCTCATTTACAAGCGTTACAATTTTTAAGAATAGCTGAACTTTTAGCTCAGTCCTCATAATAAATGAGGATTTTAAGCAGATAAACCATTAATACTAATGGGATTAATTCCCTAGGAGCAGGAGAAAAAAACTTCAAGAGCTTTCAGAAAATACCTTCTGTTTTCATAATGTAATTAAATTGTAATTAAAGTTGCATTATACATTGCTAATTAAAGGGGAAAACCATCACTAACATTACCAATTACTCTTTTGAATAATATTAATATGAAGAAAATACTTGCACTTCAATTTCCTTATACTAAGCATTTCAAACATGATTCTTTCAGGACAGAGAGGAAAGCTGTAGGCACGATCCACTTTTCATGCTGGGATCAGGATAAGAACCTCTGAGTCAAAATCATGGAAACCACTTTAAGGGCAAGTGTGGGATATGTTTCTGTCTCTGTTATTAAAAAGTAGTGGTGGCCTATATTTTTTTTCACAGCAGCCTAACTTACTCCAATTTCTTTAAATTTTTGGGAGGCTATTTAAATTTTTTCAAGGCTAGAGTGTGGACTCTTTCAGGCAGGTGTTGCATGTTTCTTCCTGTTTACACCACAACCACTGCACTATGAATTCAGGCAGAATACAAACAGCCCTTGAGACCTGACCCAGACAAGTAGGTTCATGTTGAGAGAGACACGTCAGGGCACCCTTAAAAAGTTCCTTTGGGGAGTTCCCCTTTGTTCTGTATAAACTTAGAGGGATCAACTCAGTGGCAATACTTGCAGCAGCCTCTACAAGGATACAAGCCAGAGGTGGGGTGGTTTGGTCACTTGGTGTTCTGTACTGCCACTGGCTATGGGGGCCATCTTCATGGTAAATAGTATTATGCCTTTAGTGCATTTATGGAACAGCTATTGCCTCGTTCCTGGATTTCATACAACTTTGTTTTTGGCTTTGTGACCTGCTTAGTGCCATAGGAGTGCAGCTATTTGCTGACTGCACTTTACTCTGTAATGGAGATGGGGTGAGGACTAATCCATTAATTTAATGGAACATTAAGATGAAAACATTGCAAGCCATAGAATCTCATCAGGAGTCAGTGAAGAAAGGCTGGGTTGTATTTACAATCATAAGCTATTTTCATTAGAAATTTCTATTTATCAAGGCCAAATTTTTCATGCAAATGTATAAGATTTAGAGACATTTTGGTAAGGCATATTATATAGGTGTTACACAGAATTTCTGACCTGATGGGTAAAAGTTCAGGTCCTCCTCTTCTCTGGGTCAGCCTGGTCGTTTTTGTTTCTTCAATTTTTTACCCATATCTGAGTTCAGACCCTGAACTGGTAAACTCCACCAGTACCTGGGAGGCAGAAGAAACAAGAGCTAGACTTGTGTGCTTGGATGGAAAGAAAGAGTGAAATTTCCCAGGAAACCAGACATGAATTAGCACCTCTGTAGATGCAGTCTGGTGTTTTGGATTTCTCACTCAGGCTAGGGGGGTATAGGTGTACCCTCAAGCTAATGAGTGTGGGATGTGTACTCTCCTAAAGAGAGAAATATATAGCTGAAATAATTAATGTCTGTCTTATTTATCTTGTGTGGGTTTCACCCTACATTTTACACTACTTATGTTTACCAGGATTCTTTTAGTTTTCAGAGAATTTAGCACTTCTATCAAGCTGTCAACACAAGATGTGTCACATAGAAGGGGAGGCTGGTGCCCATAGTGCAGGACCAGCTGTATACCTGAACTCCCCCTGGCTCAATCAGCTGATCCAGGTGCCCTGTGGCAAAGGCAGCAGCCAGCTGTGAACAAGGTGGGAGCCAGCAGGGCACAGAGAATTGCTTCTTCCCTCTCCTCAGCCATTTGTGACACCACAATTGAGGGGATGCCTCCACCCTTGGGGGTCCCTGCCACGAGATACTGATGGGACCAGCTGATGGGCCTCCAAAGAGAGTGGAGAAGGGATTGTAGCGCCCTTGGAAAGGGCTGTCATGGGGGCTGTGCCACTGAACATCTGGAGGAGGCTTGATCCTCTAGTCTGCTGGTGACACCAAACAGGGGGGACTGAAGCTGGCACTCAGATTGCCTTTAGGAACTTGGCCAGGACTGAGAGGCCTGGGAGTCCAAGTCTGCTCCTGGGGCTGGTCCCCAACCCTGCAGGGACACACTCAAGATTGTGTGGGGAGAGGAGAAGACTGGTGGCACAGTGGGAGTTTCTGAGGCCTGGAAAAATGACCAGTGTGTCATTCCAGATGGGTGAAGGAGAGGGATGCAAAGTGTTTCTTTAGCAGCCGTACTTCACAGCTGACTCATGAGATTGGATTAAATGACCAGAAGTGGCTGGCAGGCATCATGAGGTCAGTCTCACCTTCCAGAGGCCAGCAGTTTGTAAACCAGGACTGGCCACATTCCCTGTGTCTTGGAGGCAGCCCAGGAGAGCTGTAACTATGGGACAGCTTCCCAGCTCTCCCTGGGCCCTGTGCCTTAGTGAAATGGGCAGAAAAGTTTAACTCTTAACTCTTTTCCCTCAACCCATCCCTACTATGTTTTCATATTATGTGTCTTTGGTAGTATGTCTTATTTGGAGCTGATAATTCCTATGCAACTGAATAATTTCTCTCTTTGATGGTTTTGACCCCAACTGAGCTTCACCCATATGGTTTCTGAAGCAAAAATGTGACCCTGTCATTAGACACAGAGAACAGGAAGTGAGGAAAAGAATTTTAGGGGAAGGATGCCAAGTTCAGCTTTTGTTTGTCTTGAATTTAAGGGTTTGTCAGATAAAGATGTGCAATTTGTGAGAAGACGAAACTATTGTTAGAGAAGAAAAACTGTTAGAGAAAGTAATTGAAATGGGGGCCAAGAGAGGAAACTGGTGGATGAGGATGGTATCGCAAACCAGAAAATAAGATGTTGAAAACAGTTATCATTGAAGCTGCACAAATGAAAAAATGCCCTAGAGAAATCTGTGCAGGACAGAGGAACTAGAATTTCTCCTCTGTTCAACTTCTATTCCCTTGGAGAAGTGCAGCAGTGGGACCTTTGCTTGTTATGTTTAGTCTCTGTTAGTTTAAGTGGAAGTTAGTCTAGATTAAAGACAGGCTGAGGAATACAGGCTGCCTTGGGGATCACAGGCAGAGGCATCACTTGGCTTAACTGGCCATAGGGTGATGCTGAAGCAGACTTACTCCTGGTTAGAGTCACTGGAATTTGATCTACAAATTTGTTCTTGATATTGTAGAGTCCTTACCACCCATTAGAGTATGAGGAGAATTGACCCAGAACAAGAAGTTCATTGAAGGATGTATCTTTCTGAAAAATACCATTTGCACTATAAATTGCTTAAAAATGACAAGTCCTTACAAAAAAAGAAAGAGGATTTTTTAACTTTTGCTTTGAAAAACATGGTTAATTTTCCAGAAATTACATATCTTGATAGCCCATGAAACTAAAAAATGGAACTTCTGCACATATGCTGGATTGAAATTCAGTGCTGAGGAATTATGTTCTGCAAAAGGGAAAATCATAAAGTGCCTAGGAAGCAAATGCATACATTTAGCATAATATGATCTACAAGTAATCTATATCCTAGTCACTTCTTCCCTAAGATTACAGACCTGAAATGTGTATTCGTAAGCTTTCAGACAGTGCCTAATACAAGTTACAAAGGTACTTGGCTCCTCTCAGTATTACTGCAACGTAAATTTTAAGTTGTACTGAGATAATGGTGTGAGAGTACAACTGGATTGAGAAGTCAAATATAAAAGAATCAGAAAAATACCAAACTCATGCCTTTAAGCCTCCATGTACCTGTTTGACCCAGCAGAGCAGGAACAGTCTGCAGCTTCCTGAGTCCTGGTTTACCATGACCTAGAAGGCAAAGTCAGGAGGTCTCACAGCAAAGGACACTGAACACTTCAAAAGAGCAGCTCTGCTTCATGACAATGAGCTCACAAAGACTAGCAATGGGTGTGCTCTTTGTCTGGGGTTTTAACCACACCTTGCAAATTCTGTAGGATGCTTGAGTTGGGTATTCAGCGTGTTGCTGCCTCATGATTCTAAACCCAAGTGGCATTTAACACCAAATACAGCAAATAAGCAAACTCAGTGTTAAAGCATTAAACCTTCCTTGTGTGAAATATCCAGAAGAACTCATAATCAGAGGAGCCCTCACCTCCCTCCTCTGAAGAAGCATATCTCCTGGTGGAGGTGTTGGCCGACCGGCAAGGTCCGATGATAGACCTTCAATAGCCAAGATGGCGTCCTTCTGGTCGGTGTCATTTCCGGTTCTGGAAGTGTGGGAACCAGACGAGGCCGGATCAGAGGAGGTGGGACCTGTGCTGGAGGGGCTTCCTGATGGAGGGGGAGGATCCCAATGCGAGGGTGGTACCCGACGCAGTGGTGGTACCCAACGTGAGGGGAGGACCTGATGTGAGGGTAGGAAAAGGGGGAGGTGGCAGGATAGGACTCAAAATGGCAGAACTGCCACTTTGTTGTGGGTATTATGAAAGGAAGGGATTAAGGAAAGGATTGAGGGGAGATGGAAAGTGATTTAGGGCAGAGTCCAGGGCGGTATGGCCAGTATCATCCTGGGCAAGGGACAGAAAGGGAGGGGAAATGGCAGGCAGCTGGTGGCTTGTCTGTGCATTAACACAGGCTCCATCTCCCACCTCATTCTCAGTAGTGGGATTAGGGACACAAGGGGAGGAATCTGACAACTGGGAAGTAGGGTTTGAACATGAACTTTTAACTTCTTCATAAACCAAATGAAAAAGGGGATAGAACTTAGCAACCCTTAACTTTCCTTCTGTTTGGCAAACATAAAGCTTATCTCCAACTTGTCACACTGTATTAGGAATGGCGAAGTGATGACACAGACTCTCCAGCCTTGGTTGCAAAAGAGAGCAAGTTTTATTCTTCCAGATCTTCTTTTATAGACAGTTCCAAGCAGGTTCAAACAGGTAAAACTCTCATTGGTCGTGAAACTAACACATCACTATCGTGGGACAGTTAGGAACATTGCCCCTTGACCCTTTCTTACAAGTAAACAACAAGGAACAAACAACACCTGCAAAGGTTGTTTTCCCTCTCCAAGGACTGTTTGGATTCCTTCTTGTGATTTCTCAGGCCAGAGTGAGAGTGTTGTGTACTTGACTTTCCCATGTGCTCAAGCTAGTGTCTGAAGCCTAAAAATCTCCTATCTGAGATTGAGAGACTGTCAGTAGCCACACCGAGTCCCAAAATCCCAATGAATACATAGAATCTCTAGAAACATCAGGAATGTTTTTAAGTATCCAACAAACAAAATGTTTTAACTCCCTTTTTGAAAATGGTTTCCCTCTACAAATAAGAACTTCCCTAACCTGTATATATACATCCCATTCAGACATGCTAAGGACAATCCCCTTGGCTGCCCTGGATGTTACAGGGTTGCCCACCCACAAGACTTTAAAACACCCAAGTGAAATGGCCTGTATCCCAGGCAGCTGCCCACCAACTCACCTCTGGCGGATCTGGGAGTAGGTCCGAGTACCTCTTGTGGGGTTATCTGCTGAGTCAGTCCTCTGGTGACATGGAGGGTGCCGATTCTCCCTTCCAGAAACACTGATAAAACTCGGGACTTGTTTCTGGGTGGTGGCTTTGGGTGCAAAGGTGTCTTGCTTCCGATGACAATGGACCATCCAATTCATCACCAGAGTTGCTCTCAGGGACCTCCGAAAATGGTCCCTGTTTGGGCACCACTTGTGTTGTGCAACAACATGGCCTGAGAGCGACTAGCGCTTCTTCAGCCCAGAGTGCACAACTGAATCTTTATGCAGATGACTAAAGGTGGGGGACAGGTCTCTGTACGGTACACCAGGAAGGGTTTATTTACTGAAGAGGGTCCAGGGACAAAGACAAAACTAGGTGGAGAGTCCAAGGTTATATATGGGAAAGAGGGGTGAGATCGGAGGGTCAGGGTCCAATGGGAGCCAGAAAAAATGGTGCAGAAGCAGGGTTAGAGATAACAACAACCAAAGGAAAACAGGGGCGGAGGACTGCAGCAAACTGGGGCCAATGGGGATTGAGGGAAGGGAGAACATTCTAGGAGGTTTACAAATAAGGTAAACAAGGGCTGAACAGGGTGACAAAAACTTGGCAAACAAGTGGGGGAACAAACTCAGCAATACATTAACATATAACAGTAAAGGTCTGTGGGAGAGAGGCCTTCTCTCACCCCAACTTTGGGAGGTGTTATTTGTTGCTTCCTTTCCAGGACTGGGGTATGGAGATTTTAGTAGGCCCTTGGGCCTCCACATACCCCAACATAAAACAAACCAGCAGTTTAATAATCCACAATATCCAAGTGAATGAGCCCATTATGATTCTGAGATTTGGCAAGTGACTTTTCAGGTGAGCATATAGTATTTTTTCTCCTTTTCTTGAAAAAGCTCATAAATCCAAAACGGAAATATTCACTGTCTCTTTAAATGAACATTCTTATTTTCTCTAGTTATGAGGCTAATAAACCTGTCAGTATAAGACAGCTTGTCTGATGGCCATGGACAAGCAGAAAGTTTTCCCAGCACACTAGGAATCTTGACCAGGGACCATATGCAAAAAATCTCTTATAATTTCTGTCTTCATGGAAAAACTACACTGCAGAGAAACGTGTTTCAACCTCTGCATTAAGCAGTTTGATTTCTTTCCATGAGATCTTCTAAGACTCAGTCTGTTTGTTTTCGTTTCTGGAGTTATTTATTTTTTTCTTAGTGGCTTCCTTGGGGCAGCCATCCAGTGCCGCAGGTTTTTTACCCTTTTTTTCCCTGACATGCTGAAAGTTGACATTGCCAACAATTACATGTGCTATATTGACCTTCATACTAATTACTCTTTATCCATTAATACTCCTTGAACATAGTTATCCCTCTGTAAGTTAATGTGCTGCCTGTAAGCATCTGCCAATGGGCTGCTGATGTAATGAGTATGTGTTTGACTTACATATCAATTGGCTTTGTTTTTACTAGAAAAAAAATTGATAACAGTTACAAGTTACCCATATTCTCTGCTTCTAAGCAGGAAAAATAATGTTGCTGCAGAACAGCTGATTTTACTCCATAAATTCTATCAATTCTGTGAAGAAAGGAATGGCAGATGCTGTGAGAGTAAGAAAAAAGTGCCATCTAATTCCTTAATAGTCACTGAGACAGATTTTGCATTTCATTTGAGCAGAAATTGAATAATCTCAAGTTTTTGTAGCACACCAGAAGAAATGTGTTTATCTAATAGTGTCTTTTGAACACAGCTCTGTAAAAACACTGTGAACTGAAAAATAATCTGAAAAATAACTTGTATTACAATGTTTGATATAGATAAGTCTACTAGCACTTTCACCAATATTATAATTCTAATGAAATTTGAGGAGTGTAGTTTTCACCCCCAAACTTACTAAAATTACAGGGAGACCCAAATGACAAATAAACCCAATGTAGAATGAAATATCTGAATTATATACCCGTTACTTATTTTGTTTAAAACTATACATAAAAAATTAAGTCAGCTTATATGATAGTAAGGATAGTAATAAAACTAAAAATAAGCATAACCTTTTTAAAGCAAAAGAAAACCAAATTATACAACTGACCCTGACCATGTACTAGAGATAAATTCCTGCAGAAGATACATGTTCTATTTGAAAAATTCTAGAGGAGTTCATTAAAAGATTAATGAGGGTTATTTTAATGAACTTTTCTAAGAAGAGATTAACAGTGGTAGCTTTTAGAAATACAATTTTCTTTGCCTGCAGCAGAAGTAGAGTGCCTGAGTATCATCAAGGAGCACTGAGAATCAGCCTGTGACTTGTGACCAGTCCGTGAACTATCTTCACTGACTGAGAGCCTCGATTTAACATCTTCCTTTTCCTATGCACTGCAGAAAAGGTGAGCAAAATGATCAGCTCCTAATTTGCTCTAGCATCCTCCACGTTTGAGAGATGATTGTGTTGTATCAGCAATGATTCCTTATATTTTCCTTTACCAGAAGTTGGAGCATAGGTGCATTTGAGATGCTGGAAGGATTGTCTTCTACATCTGCCAGTTCTAGTCCTCTTTTCCTTCAAGTATGCTGCACACTACTGGGCTGAGCAGTGAGTTGTGGAGAAGTGAAGTACTGAACTCTCTGTGGAGTCAACTGCACAGTTTTCTAAGAAGATAAGATGATGTTAAAGGCTTAAGCCAAAGATTAAGTTGATCCTACATCTCTCACAACACAGCATTCTCTGTCTTTCCTACCCACTTTTCCCTACACTGCTTTACACAGCTTTCTCCCTCTAAAAACAGCTGCAGTGGCAACAGGAAGGGACAATCTACTCTATTTTTTCTGTTCTGCTGAGACCAGCAGCATAGCAGAGAGAATTTTAGGACTTTGTAGTTGAGGCAGTGGAAGAAAAGCACCTCCTTCACATTCTTCAGTGGGGCTGGTGAGTAAGTATGAAGGTTTTAGGGCACATGACATAGCATATCTACCTTTTCTACAGTAATGTGTGATCTGCCTTACTACATGAGGGGCAGAAAGCAGTGCTGGGCTATAGCCATGAGCTCTGATACATATTGTCATGCCTCACAGAGGTTAAGCAGATCAAAATCCCTTTAGCATTACAGGAAAAGCTAAAGGGTTGAATCTACCTAAGAAAATATATGCAAAGTGTGACTTGTTACATTGTTTCACCATATCTGCAGTTTCAGTCCTTGGTTCATATTAGGTTGTTGGTTTTTTTTACAAACTTGACAGCTGTGATGAAAATTAAGACTGAATGTGGGAGAGGAGAAAAACCTGTATATAATAAGAACTTTAAAAGAGGAATACTGGGCAAGTTCTATATATTAAATACTGTAAAGTAAGACTTAGTGAACACTGAGAAAGTAAAACAGAACACAAAATGTCAAAGCACAGTATTTAAAATTGTCAAAGGCTATACTGCAGAAAAAAAGAACACTTTGTTACTGATAAATGCAATGGAGTCTAAAAGTCCAGCAGGCTTTTAAAGAGAATTGCAAAGTTTTATTGTTATGGCATGGGAATATTATGGGTATGAGAGAAAGCAGGGTGGACCAGATGCAGTGTTTGTTATATATATATGCTTAGGCTGAAAGTGCAAATAGCATTCACTGATATTACATTATGTTTACAATATTGCAGAATAATATGACATCATCACAAAAGCATAATGTCATTACTGTCTGCCACAACTGAGCTATAGCCAGGATCTAATCCAAAGTTCACTGATTATCAATAAAAAGACCTTCAATGACATCAGTATGCTTAGGATCAGTTAGGACAGAAATGAGGGAATGGCTTATGCCCTCCAGCCTCTAATGACTTATCTAATTAATGTTTGTTTTGCTTGTTTGCAAAGACCTCTTAGAAGTAGTTGCAGCAGCTCAATGACAACCAGTATGTCCCATGCTATGGAAATATATCTGGATATACCCAGCCCCTGCCACAGGCCTGTGTTACTACTAAAAGAGTGAAGAAGCAACTAGATCTTTTCTACTACTGAAGTACCACTAAACCAACTGTCCCAATCCCTGAACACATTTGAATGGAGTCAGTGTTTCCATGTATCTTTGAGAGGACATATATAAACCTAAGGTGAAACCAGCATTTGCGCCACTACTTGACTAATACCCATCTCCTGAAAAACACACTGGAGCCCAGGCTAAGGCATTGGATGATATGCAGAGTGTGATAGCTAAATTCAAGCTGTGTGATAGCTAAATTCAAGGATCTGTAAGATTGAATCCAGCTGTTAATCCAGCACTGCCAAGTCCACCACTAAACCATGTGCCTAAGTGCCACATCCACATGTCTTCAGAACACTTCTAGGGATGGTGATTCCATCACTTCCCTGGGCAGCCTGTTCCAGGGCTTGACCACCCTTTCAGTGAAGAAATCTTTCCTAGTGTCCACTCTAAACCTTCCCTGGTATAGCTTGAGGCCATTTCTTCTTGTCCTGTTGCTGTTTCTTTGCAGAAGAGGCTGACCCCTGTCTGGCTGCAGTCTCCTTTCAGGTGGTTGCAGAGTGGTAAGGTCTCCCTTGAGCCTTCTCCTCTCCAAGCTAAACACTCCCAGCTCCCTCAGCCACTTCTCATCAGGCTTGTGCTCCAGACCCTCCCCTAGTTCCATTACCCTTCTGTGGACATGCTACAGCACCTCAGTGTCATTGATGTAGTAAAGGGCCCAAAATGGAACACAGGATTTCAGTTATGCCAAATCCTCCAATGGAAGTTCAGACAAAGCCACTCTGCTTAGGGGAAGAAGAAAGAGCCACCTGGGGATGAAGCATGTTGTGTCATCTGTCCTCAGGCAGCCAAAGAATGGTCCTTGGCCCTGTTTTAAAACACGTATCCTCTAAGAATATCAGATTTATCAAAGAAAAATCTATATGAATAGGTTAGCTGTTCATAACCTTCAAGAAATGAACTTCATGCTGCTGTTGTCAATGTAATAGAGACTATATAATGATTAAGAGCATGGAGAAAGCTTTCTTGCTTGCCTACATTAGATTTATTCTACTGCTATGTCATTATGCACATAAGTCTTAGAAATGAGAATTGTGTAAAACTAGTTGAAAATGAGAGCTCAGCAACGCTGTCAGAAAGTTTTTACCACTGCACAGACATCCCATTGCCTCCAGAAAAGGTTATCACATTTAGTGTCATATGGAATGAAAAAGCAAGTAGCAGCACTTTAAAATGTTCATATAGGATATTTTTGGGCAGGAAATGCATGAGGTCTGGCTGTGCTTTTAAAGACAAAAGCATGCTCACAAAAGGGCTGTGAACAAGAAAGCCTCAAAAGTGTGTACAAATATGTGTGATGTTTAACTGGTGCCTTTTGGGAGGTTGGACTCAATATTGTCTTAAATGAGACACGTGGTGTTAGACATCAGACTGAAGTCTACACTGCTACACAAACTGAATTTGCATATACATTAAGGTTAAAAAACCAAAGTATCCTATTTCCTTAAGGACCTATGGGATTTCCCATTTGCCACCAATAAAAGAAGGAAGCAGTTGAAAGTGTGGCTTGCATTTGTCCCTTGAAGTGTTGTAACAATTGTTTCATCAGTTTCATCATACTATCTGTCCTGTTTTCTCTCTAATCATGTAGAAACAAATTGTTATTTATATTCATTAAAAATAACATTTTTAATGTGTGTAAGCACTAGCAGGGATCTAATTTCCTAAGGTGGGAGTTCAGCATGGTGTGAGTTTTAATAAAGCTGGTATAACCAGTTCTCTCAAGTGTATAATCTTTTCCTTTTAAAATGTTTATAATGACATCTTTATTATGAAGGTTTCCCTTCTTCAAAGTCCTACTATTGATCTCTACAGGTCTGAAATATCTGGTGCTACTTTTCATTCAGCAGCCCTTACGGAGGCAGAAAGGCACGTGGCCTGTAAAAGAGCCAGTCTTACCTGTGAAACTGAGGACTTTCTGCCCAACATAACGATGGCTCAACATGGCCCATCTGTTTATGGACACCCACCCACTGGACATTGCTTGCTAACAACCTAAATTGCAGCTAGAATAATGTGTCAGGGCCTCAGCTTCCACCTGCTGTATCTTCTCTCCTTGAAGTGGATAAGGGTATCTAAGAGCAGGGCCATGAGTCGCTTCTAGCCAGAAGGAAACACAGAAGTCTCTTAAGCTGCACCAGCCTTGGCTTTTAGCTACCCAGTGCTGGACTGCAGGGATTCAGGGTTTCATTGACCTCAAATATGTTAAGCCTCATGTGAAGAGCACAAGCCTTCTCCACAACAAAAAAAAAAGGAAATCAGAACAATCTTTCAGTTCAGAGGGCTGTAAACAGAGGGTGTTGCCCATTCTCTTTTATTCAAAAACCTGGAAGAACACCAAAAATGTAATGGTCCACAGAAGAGAGATGCAAGACCAGAATCCAGTGTCCTGCTCTGGATGACAGTGGGTAACTTGTCTTTTCTGTAGCTAGAATGTTCTCCTTGGCCAGGATATGTGCAATTGTTCTGTGCAAATTAAGACAGTGAGAAACAAAAGGGAGCAAAAAGAGCATCTAGAGTAGTTTGTAGCAAGGTTGCACAGCTACATTGCATGGGAGAGTGTGTATAAGACCCTGACTACCTGAGCAGTGTTCTAGATACCAGGATGGGTCTGCATTGCTTCAGTTTTGTCCACAGATGTAAGATCTCTTTTCCAAAATGTATGTGGACAATGTATGGGATTCTGGGTTACTTTTATTTCCAGCTGATTAGTCCCCTACATATGTGCCTGACAACATCCCACTGTTACCATCTGCTCTGAACCCAGCTCTAAAGCTATTGTGTCCCTTTCCAATCCTTCTGGCTATCAGAGGCCATATCAGTCCACACCACTCTGAAGTGCATCAACCAAACCCTGTTTTCCAACTGCATGCTACCACTTCACCATTTCCAGGCCCCAAGGGTCCTTTTTTATTCTTTACCACATATTCCTACCTTCATAGCATCCTTTTCCATTTTGCACATCCAAAACTCTACTTTCTTTACCTTCCCCACCTTTCTCCCATGTGCCAACAAGTCTGCTCTCTCCATTTCAAGCTTCCTGCCCCATTACTCCATGCGGAAGTGCAGGTATCAGTATAGAGCCACTTGCTGCAGGGAGTTTTGCTGATGTTTGTGGGAATTGGCAGCTGCCATACTTGAGAGGGAAGATTACAGATTCAGGAATACCTTGCTGAAGGATAAGAAATTATTATGCATCAACTGCTCCATAGCAGTGTCCCTGGTCCACATTATTTCCTCATGGCGAAGCAGAGATGGTCTGTCTCTTTTTAAAAGCATATCACATCTACTCTAGGGTAGGAATGTGCCCCTGGGCAGTTACCAGGATAGATTTTCTTCATATGTCCACCCAGCTTTCTTTATTGTCAAGCCAAATTATCATGCACCACATGACTGGTAAACTGGTAATATCAGGCACCACTTGATCTTAGCACTCCACTCTTCTCCTCTGCCCATTATCAGGGCTGGGGTCAAGAGGAGAAACCAAAACAATTTGCAGAGAATAAAACAATTCCAACAATCAGAAGAATGATGTGGTTTATGACTAAGGAGTGACATGGAAAAGAAATGCCTTAGCAGCATGTGAAATGGTTTGCAGAGTTGATGTAAATTGCCAGCATAGCTGAACCCTTAAGTGTAATTGTGGTACTAATTGCCAGCTGAGCCCTGAGCAGCTTCAGTCTTTACTTAGGCAGCTGAAATGGCAGCCAGTAACAACTTGTGCATGTATGCAATAAAATATCCTGTATTTAAATTCTGAATGTCATGACAATTAGAAAGAAAAACACCCCAAACCTGGAAATGTGTATGAAATTTCTCTCTGCAACAAAATCCATTAGAGAAAAAAAATATTTATAATGTGATTCTCTGGCACCAGCTATTGATACTGATCCAGAATAGAAATATGAGTGGGTTTTTTTTATTATTTTATTTACTAGTTCTAACCTGCTTGCCCTATTCTCTTTATGTGAACAAAGAATTATGTGAATTTAAGAATTATGTGGAAGGGCCACTGTTATTGTGAAGTAATTGTCTGCAGTCAAAATTTGACCTGAGTTATTGATAATCTTTGCATACTTTTTATGGATTTCATATTACTTTCTCATTTCTTAAGATGAATACTGCCTTAGTCTGTAAGCAAAATATGTACAACTTGCATGTGGTTAGGAGAATATAATTATCTCCCTGAATATAAAATGTGTTTGTGTTGTTATGTGTCAGTTTGCAAAAAGTGTGATACACGTCTACATTTTCAGAATAAATGACTTTGTTTCAGACAAGGAGGAGATCCTTCGTAATCTTACAAAGTTGTCTCAGTCCACAAAAGGTTTTACAAACTTATATAGATTCCTCCATTGAAAGCAGAGGTAATGGACATTTCATATAAAAGTGGATAAAAGGCTGTGTTGGTTTTGGCTGGGGTAGAGTTAATTTAAGTACAATTATTCACAAATATAAGTTTCTAAAATATGAAGATGGAAACAGCTAAAGAAAGTTGACCTAGATCTCATCTCATATGACCTAGAACCTTCAGAAACCTCCATATCTTTCTTAAAGTATGTGCATAAACTGACTCCAGATTTATTATAATTCTGTACACCACAGAAGCCACAAAATCCAGATGGGTTTGCTTTCTTTTGATCTAAAATGATAAAATTGATGATGACTCATATCTAAGAAGTGCAATATTTCTGACTCAGCACTGAGGATTCAGAACTATCATACTGATAGAAAAGTTAGGTTTCCAGCACAGATGAAACACTGTCAAGTATAAAATAAGCAAACAAATGCAAAAAAAATAAAATTCTAATTTGTGCGTGTGGTAATTAAAATCTGAGTCTGAACCTTATGAGACCTTGGAATAAAGGCAGCAATAACAGGATATGTACTGCTTACTTGGGGATGGTGAGATGCAGAAATTACAGGAGAAGTCACAAATGGGAGGCAACCAGAGGATTTACTGAGGAATTATGGGGGGCTTGTACAGCTGGATCCTCGAGGGGTCTGCTGCTTGCTGGCTCCCTTCCCCATGCTGCTGAGGATTTACTGAGCAACCTCTGTTCCAGCTCCATCTGCCATCATGTCCACAGTGCCCTGGTAGAGGGATTGCTCTTGAATTTTTCACAAAGTCACAAAGCTTTTCAGCCACCACTGATCCTTTCTGTCATAGAAGAATGGAGATAGCCTACCTAAAGTTCAGTTCAGCTGGAAACTGACTGATCCAGAGGCTTTTGCAAGCTTTTCCCCTTAGGTTTCTTAAGATTTTTCACAGTGTGTATTATAAGAAACACTAAATCTTTCAACTGAGCCTCTGTTGATAAACTTAAAGTATATTTATTTCACCTTAAAATACATAACATGTTCTGCAGATAGCAGAGGTTGGGTTAGAGAGCATGCCTGTATTTCCAGTCATAGTCTCAAGGCAACATCAAACTCCCATGAACTCAGAAGGCATTAGGGTTCGTGACAGCATATGATTTAGGTCTCAGCTCCCTAAAATTTTCTGATTACTCCTTTCCAGTCAGACAGGGATGTTTTCTGGTTGTGGTGAGTTGACCTTGGAGGGCTGTCAGCCATACAGTCGGCAGATCTTTCCCTCCCCCTACTCAACAGGATGAGGAAAAAATTAGATTGGAATAACTCATATGTCAAGACAAGGACAGGGAGATCACTTACCAGTCAGTTATCACAAGCAAACCAGGCAACTCGGGGGAGATTAATTTAATTTATCACCAAATAAAATAGATTTGGATGTTGAGAAACAAAGAAAAAAGCTACCATTCTCCCCCACTTCTTTCCAGGGTCAACTTTGCTTCTTCATCTCTGAATTCCCTTCCTTCCCCTCAACTCCAAGTAGCACAGGAGGATGGGGAATGAGAGCTGCAGTCAGTCCATAAGCCCTCAGCTCTGCCACTCCTTCCTCCTCTCTCCTACTCCTTCCTCCTCTCTGTCACACCTGCCTCCTCACACCATCTCCCTGCTGCGAGTGAGATCTTTCCCACGGGCTGCACTCCTTTAGGATACTCCTGTTCCAGTGTGGGCTCTCCATGGGTCACAGTTCCTTCAGGAAACATCCAGGTACTGTGGCACAGTGTCCTCCAGGTGCTGCAGGGTGGATACCAGCTCCAGCACAGTCCTCTCTGTGGACTGCAGGAAAACACCTGCTCCACTGTGGTCTTCTCCAGGGGCTGCAGCGGAGCCTCTGCTCAGGCACTGGTACCTCCTCCTACTCCTTCAGCTCTCCCCTCAGGGCTTTTCATCTCACATTTTTACTCAGCCCTCACTGCCAGGCAGCATTTTACCCTTTTTAAAATACATTTTCTTTAAGGCACGACCACCTTGGCCCAGCCATGCCATGCAGTGGGGTCATTGGAGATGGCTGGAAAGGGCTGTGTCCAGCACGGAGCAGCCCTGGCCACTCATCACAGAGGTCCCTGAAGCTCCCTCTTCCAGCACCTGGGCACCTGCACCCTGTACACATTTTCAATTTCTTTCCAATCCTCTGGTCTTACTGTGTTTTTAACCCACATGTTAGAGCCCAAGTAGCCTACAATCCATGAGTAAAACTCAAAATTACCTGAAGTAGATAAATTTAAAATAAGTAAGATACCTTAATATAGGTATTAAATAACTTAGCAGCCCCTATATAAGAGCCTAATAAAATTCAAATATGATCTGAAAAGTCAAATTCAAAAACTTTTTTTAGAATCTTTGAGCAGAGAAATGTTGATGTTTGTGTCATGGCCTGGCACACAACTGAACAAAGGAGTTAACATGGGGGAGGGGGGGATTGATTGTCTTGCGCATCTGCAGGATTTTATAATCACAGATATATTGTCAAAATCAAGATAAGATTTTTTATCTGTGTGGTAAAGTACTACCTGAAAAATTAAGCAAAGCTTAAAACTGGCTCAGATAAGATACTGGCAGCATGAAGGGAGAGTTGCTAAACTACATAGACAATTGCTCTGCTAAAACCCTGAAAGGCCAAAACACCCCAAAAGTGATGAAAACAAGCAATTGATTTCTGCTTGTAATGTTTTTGTGCTCCTTTTCAAGGGCTTGAGTGAAAAGCTGTGCTTCTTTCCCAAAGTGCCATGGTAAGATAAATAATAAATAGACTGCAGTGTTTGAACCCTACAACTGAACAAGTTCAAGGGCAGAGAGAGAAAGTGAAGGAAAGGAACTGGTGATCCAGGATTACACTCTACAGACAAATGGAAAAATTAAAGTTTATGTAAGGGGTGTGTGGCTGGTTTCCTGTCATTCAGCCCCTGTAGGAGCAGATCTTTCAAGAATACATCTACTTATTTTTTTTGCAATCTGACTTGGTATGAGTACATCACATAAACATTTTCATAATTAACATCTCACAATATCATCCAGAGTCATTAGTGTTGCAGTACGCTGTGGAAACTTTTGCTTCAAGTAAAAGGGACCTTCCTCTTCAGATACACTTTTTAAGGTGGCTGAAAAATGCTAGTTCTCTAGACAGTGCTCATTTTTGTCAGGGTCAGGCCTGTGTGATCTTGGAAACAGAGCTGGGGTGAGGGGTGTTGGAATAGTTAGTTCAAAATCAAAGGAGGAGTTAGCCACATCTGCAGCTGCCACGCATTTGTGCTTCCTGTCAGCTGGGTTTTGGCTTCAATGGAAACAGGATGATCAGGCTTAGCAGAACAGCTCTTTAAACATGTATTGATACAACTCTGTTGTGCAATTCTACATTGTAAGGTGATAGCAGTACACTGGGCCTTTTCTACCGTTGCCTTCAAAACAGAGCAAAGCTCACAAGTTGTGCCATTTGCTTTCTGTGGGCTCACATGTTGTGTTAATAAATATTAAATGGTAAAGCAAATGTTCATACTTTAAGCTTTTAAGCTTTTAAGTATAATTTAAGCTATTGTGTTTGTTAGTACACATCAGTAGGTTAGTCTTCTCCTCTCTTCTTCACATCTACCCATCACTTCAATACAGCGTGGGAGCCACAGATCCACAGCTCTTCACTCAGCATTTTATTTTCACTATCTTCCTCCTGAAAGCACACCTCTCAGTGGAGCAGAAAGCAGCAAACCTCCCTGCAGAGAAATTATACCTTCCAGACACAGAAAACACAGACATTTACTCTCTTTTGGGTGTATCTACCTTGTTGAGTTCGGATCACAAACACAGCCCCAGGGTGCATCTCGCAGTTCTCCTTAATGGTCCTGCTTTGATTCCATTATGCAAGTGTCCCTGAACACATGAATTTGATTCCTTTTGCATAAAACTAAACTGTAAGGTGAAGTCCAGATGCCAATAGGTGTGATGCTCCTGGGACCAACTTTAACCTGGCTGAAGGAAGATGGCATGAAAGGCATATTACCTATTACCTATTACATATTACAAGGGTGAAAGGTGCTCAGAACCAGCTGCTTTACAGATCTTCTCTTCCTGGCTGCAATGCCTGTTAATGTGAACACAGGCTTGTGGTGACCTTGCTTGACCTTGCAATTTATTGCCAAGTTTTTATCTCTGCATCTACGATGTGACTTTGAGAAACTGTGGGCTCTGTGAAGTGAGCAGGTACAGTGTGTGCAGTCAATTTGGGGCACACATCCTATCAACCAAGGAATATTTGTGTGCTTTGAAATGGCAAAAGAGTGATGGCTATTTGGCATCTCTCCCTCCTCCATGCACAATGCTGTTTTGAAGTGCTGGAACAGCATAAAAGTGGTTTTCTAGTGTTTTAAGAGATTTTGTCAGTTTTTCAGGTTAGACAAAATAAATTATATGTAGAAGGGGAGAGGGCTTGGAAATTGATAACTTGTCTGTTACTGGCTTTTATAAAGCCGAAAAAAGGGATCCTGCTTTTTTACTCAAGGCCAGCCCTGGCACCAAACAATACATCACAGAGAAAGCACAGTTCCTTAAATACCGCTACAAGCCATTTTATAATGAAAAAATGCTGGTTGTTTCAAATAAGGAGCTCATTGCTCCATGCCTTGCCATGCAGAGTTTAAAATAACACAACAGAGCTTGGTGTTTCACTTCAAAAGAAAATGTTGCTGTGCTGAAACCATAATTGGAACCTTACTACCCAGAATAAATTACCTAAGTTAGGAGCAATTGAGGGGTGGTGGAAAGATGCTACAACAGAAGTTGCATGTCTCTGTGAATTAGAATGGTTGTTGTCACAGCTTTTATTTTAAGTGATGCAGACTCTAAGCACTGGATTTTTAAGGATAGTTTGGCAAGCTGTTGACATTTAGACCTCAAAATAGTCAGACAGGCTTTCCAGAGAGCCCAAAAGTGGAAACTGCTGAATGCTGGGCTCTCTCAAGCACGAGGCTTCTCTAGACTTCAGGGCGTTTGGAGGCATTAGTAAAAAATTACCAAGACTATTAGTCAAAAATACCTAGGACTTGCCTAAACTTCCAGATGTCATTCCTCAGTTTCCTTGTTCCTACTCTTCCAAGTTCAGCTTTCCCAAAGTAGTCAGTATATCAATACACAAAACATATACAGTAGCTGGATGAAATAGTAGATCTGGATCTAGCCAGGACATTGAAAAGGGCAGCACAGTATCTCCAAATGCAATAGGTTTTTTTTCCTAGATGAGATTGGCCTTTTGTATCTTATGAGTCAACAAATTTATAAGTAAGTCTTTGAGCCTACATATGAGGAGAACCTATTTTTATATCTTCATATTAAATTCCTCCTAATTGCATATTATATTTCCTTTTCTAATTGCATTTTTATAATATTAAAAAGATTACTTATTTTTTAACATAGCTTTTGCTGTATCTCATTAGTCAGATAGCTCAAATTGATAATAAGACATTTGAAATAGCAACATCATGCTGTTGTACTGCTGGATTACTTTATTTCTCTCTCCTAGTGGAAAAACGTCTTTTTATTATCAGGAATGTATGTTCATTTTTCTAGCCATAAAAACAAGAATTTTTTGAACCAAAAATATAAATTAGTTTATTAATAACTTATCTCACTTCTAATACTTTATTGGGAAGGCATATCACACGTCATTCCTCCCAGATAGCATAAATTAACAGGAGCCTTTTTCTCTTACTCTCACAGTTCTCTATAGAAAATGGAAGCAAATCAGCTGTATTGTTTTCTTCTTAGATGTCTTAGAGCATATGATAGAATTATATTGGATTGTTAGTTATGTGTCATAGGTATTTGTAAGCTGCTTTTCAACTCAGCACCTAAATGCTTAAGGGAAACAGATTTTTTTTCAAAGGGATAGTTGTATCATCTTTGCAAAAAACACAAAGCCAAGTCCACATAAGTGTTGGTTGGGGGAAGAATTTTCAAGCTGAAACCTTTTAATCTTACAGTAATGTAGGAAAAAAAACCCACCACCAGGACAGTGATATTTTAGAAGAGTTTATAGCCTACAGGAGTCAGTCTGCAAATAACGAACATGTACAGCAATAGTTCTCTAATAAAATATATGCTCAAGTGCACTTGTGCTGTTCATCATCACTATGACTACAATGTTCCTCACAGTTCAGCGTCTTTTGTTTCAATTTTACACTGAAATAAATCAGAGATGTGACAAATTGGGTTGTCTGAACCTGTGGCTCAGCTAGGGTGCTTCTTGCCATGCCAGCTGTGCCATGGCCAGTGTCTCGGATGAGTGGGGATATCAGCTAGGCTCCCTGTTCAGGAGCTTTCAGACTCTTCCTAACTCCAAAAATGAAGTCCTACATGGCAGATGAGGTTTTCTTTTTCTTCCTGGCCCATTTTTTTGTCTTGCAGAGAGGGTTTTCAGGAAGGCAGTGAAGGATGTGGCTTTGACAGCTCCAGGTACTGAAGGTTCCCAGAAGGCAAAGAGAAGATGGATTTTGATCCTGCCTAGTGGTGCCTAGTGAAAGAAGAAGGACACCAAATCCACCTCCTAGCCAGGCACATTGATTGTCCTTTTTGGTTTTCTTGGTACCAAGACTGTCCTTGCACAATCATAAGTGGGTGAGCAGCATGACCTCAAATTATGGATTGTGTCCTGGAAGAGGAACAAAGACCTGGATAGAAAACCCCATCCTGCGGGTGTGGGAGACTCCTGTATGCTGAGGCTGTGAAAAGTGCATGTGCAGTCTGGAGGGCAAATTCAAAGTGCCTTGTTTCTTAATGCGAGAAGAGTTTAACATTTTATCCTCAGTTACACTGACCGTATTTGGCTCTGAGCTCATCCAGCAGCCATGCCAGAGAAACTGTGATATTGTACAGCATAAGGAGACTTTAACAGCCCTTCCACCATTTGTTCCCAGGGATAGATAGAATCCTGCTAGAAGTGGGTATAATGTGAAAAGATGGCATGTATAGGAAGCTATTTCAAGCAAGAGCCCTTATCCCCAGCAGTGCATGCCAGGTGCATCTCTGGGGGCATTGGCACCAAAACACCTGATACATCCATCTGGAAAACATATTTTCCTGCATGCTAAAATGTATTTCAAAATAATGTACATAAGTAATATAGATGTTGCACATTTCAAACACCTCAGATGACAGAGAGAAAAATGGAACTGAGAAACTGTGATATATGTCCTCTTGCTGAATTTAAAACATTATGCTGAATAAATAGAAACATTTCTTATTCCAAGAATGGAGTCTTAAAAGCAGATTAGATGCTACATCATTACTACAAATTCACTTAAACATTCTTTTAGAAATGAGTTATCTCAGTGATACTGGTTACTAATCAATACGAGATTTAAAAAATGCTCCATAAAATTCAACTCAACCATCAAAAGCATCTTATTTTTCACTTCCCATCAGCCTTCATGTGAAAGTTCATTGTGTGCAGATTGAAATTCAGAACACGGTTCAGAACGAGTTCACTTTCCTTTGGTAGCAATCCTATTGTCAAGCTCCGCACGACATTCAGAATCATGTTGTGCTATTCCTGAAGGAATATAAATATCCAGAGCTGTGTCAACAATAAGTCCACTACAGACCATGATAGCAGGCATAGAAAGCACTTTGGTAAAATATGTCTTTTTAGAGCAATCTGCACTTTTCGTGGCTCTGATGCAATTCCATTTCTCTCTTTGTAAAAGGGAGAAGTGCAGCAAGTTCAGGGTCTTGTGAACTAAAACTCCTTTCATCATCTCAAGCATCAGCATAGTATGCGTGACTTGATGAAGAACAAAGGGATTAATGTTATTCTGGAAGTTAACCATGACTCACATCAGTATCCACAACATCATGTCTTTTGGGGAGGGAGGAAATAATCAAATATGAATAACATTGCATGCCATCTCTTGGGGCTGCACGATAGTCATATAATTTCTCTCTTGCAAGATGAAGTCCATCTCTCTTAATAGTTTTAGCTGGTGCTTTCATATTGATTGATGTATTTCAGACAATTTAGCTTGGTCCCTACTTACAAGCAATTAGTGCCACTTCCCGACACAAAACACATATCCTCGGGCAGGGAGAAGAACTTATTTGAACCTTACAAGCTTAGAAGCAACCTGTGATACAGACAAAATTCCACATTCAAAAACTGTAAGAAATTGAGACTGTACTGCAATACCTATGAATCTGCACCCCAATGCTGTCCATATTTTCTGCAAAACAACCCCAGCCACTAAGCACAGAGCAGTACTGCTTCAATGCTGTGTGTTGGATGTGTTTACACCAGCCATGAAAAGGTAGCCGCCCTCCACACTCCAGCTGAGAAACTGGGATATCTTAGGAGACAACAGAGACTCCAGGTATTTAGGTGACTTGGCAATGAGGTTTCATCCCTACAGCAGTCATCTGTGCCCATGCCAGGTGGCAGAGCAGCACAAAGAGGGAAAGCCCTTCAACCTGGTGATGGCCTGGGAAGTCTGGAGAACAGTTTCTGGCCACTGCAATCCACCAAAATTGTGGTTGGAGTGTCCCAAGGAAGCAGCTCAGTGTTTAAACAAGATCTTTTAATCTGTCAGAAGCAGGTGGTCTTCAAACAAATGAATGTTCATTGCAATATATCTGTCTAGGGAAAGAGACACATTTCTTGAGTGGAAGCTGGGACAGGAGACACTGATGGCTACAAACAAATCTTGGAATTTCAGTGAGTCTAGAGATCTGCTCTATCTACAAACATTTCTATTCATCTCCTATCTTTCCAGGTAGAAATTTCACTCTTCATATGAAGAGATTACTTATTAAATCACTTTGTCAAAAAGATTGGAGCTGGATTCAGATCTTTATTACAGTTGTATAAGTGATGGAAATGCTTTGTACAATTCCCTTAAAAAAAAAAAAGACGGCAAGCCACTGTGAAATCATCCTAATTCACTACAAAAACCTTATTATGCAGAAACCAAAAATGCCATATTTCCAGGTACACCCTATTCAAGGTGCATCAGCTGTCACTTGTCACACAGAGTGACAGCTCACCCAATAGGTCTTGTTCTTTCTTTGAACACTTCCATCAGACTGACAGAAACACATGAAACAAGATAGCGGATGTTCTGGACAATCTAAATCCTTAATAGTCTCATATTTATGGGCACAAATGTAATCATATTAGACAAGTTCCTCTGGAAATGTATTCATTTGGCTTTATTATCCACCAAAGGAGATTTCACAAGGTTCTGGAAATCCAATAAACCTCCCATTTATAAGTCAGGGCTTGCAAATACTTAGAAATGTGTTCCATTGGAAAAAGCGTATTAGTATGTTAATGGACACATACTGAGCTTCCATGAGTTTCAGAAGTTCTTTCTGAATTTTTATGGAGAAACAAGAGAAGTCTTTATCATAATTTAGGCATGTCATTACTCTAGACCATAGTATCTCACTAACCTTATTGTGCTTTAGGTTATAGTTGGCACCTTGTCTAATTCTTCTTTTATATGCCACAATCACTGTTTATGTTAAAAAAAATACAGAGTTCCTCTTTCTCCTTCTTGACAGTTCTGCTTTTCTAAGTATATTGTTACATATTAACATAATGATAATGTAATTGCTTTTGTGTTTGTAAGAATTATATATAATGTGGATCAAGAACAATGCAATCTGTGTTGTGTAAACATTAAAATAACTAAGGAAATTAAGTTTGGACTGTTTGGTAATGATACAAGGGTGAGAAATATAGCTGTTCATAACAATGCGTATGGCTATGCTTCAGAAGGCTAACTCTATAATGATAGGAATCAATGTACAGCATGATGAAAATGGTTAATAAACTACAAAAAGTTATGCAAAACCAGAGTATGAGAACAGCAGAAGGCTGGAGAAAAATAGACTGAGAAATGCAATGAAATACAACAATAAAGACAAGCTTATGTAATTTTGAATTACACCCTGTCACAAGCACAGGGAAGTAATAGTTCCTTTCTGTATGACTTCAGTGGGGTGACAAACTGTATGCTACATCCACTTGTGTGTTTCTGCAGCAAAAATTAAAACAAAATAAAACTGACATTACAGAGACCCTTGACAAAAATGTTGGAGAATATTTTACCATATAATATACTACTAAAACCAGTCATTGGGGACAATTAAACACAGCATAAAACATGTCATTCTTTAATCTGCTTTTGCATTTTGATTAAGGATTGCAGATAACAATGTGAAGGGTATTCTCAAAGCAAGGGGTATAATTGGCAAGAGCCCTAGTACTCATTAACTGAAGATTAAACTTAAAGCAAACTGAATATCCATCTGATGCAGAATAGGGAGCTGTCGGGGCAATGGAGATCAAGTTCAATGAAATATTTTGTATTTTTGCCTTTGAAGATGCCAAAAGCTAGAAGCAGGATTGAAAAATTGTGATGATTTTATGAACACAGTGGAAAATCTGCAGAACTGAGTCAGGCATGACCTTTCTGGTACGCCCTGGCACACACAGGTTACTGTGCTGGGAATTAGCTGAGTTTAAATACAATTCACTAACAAAGAACGAAAACAGCCTGATCAATGGGTGGCAAAAGCATTTATCAGCATCTGGAAATCACTTTTACTGATCAGCAGTTAGTCTGGAAGTATTTGAAGAAGAAAGATGCCAGCAGATTAGAAGAAAGTGAGAAATGGGCAACAAACTGATTAATGTACTAAAGAATTGATTCATTAGGAAAGATTAAAAGATGTGAAGGTGCTAAGTGACAGCTCATATTTTATTGTATAAACCCAACAAGAAGAAAAATTGTTTGGAATAGATGACTGAGAACTAGTGATACGGGCAAACAAATTTGTGCCAATCTTGAGAACGATTTGAAGCTTCCCCTACTGTTCCTGCCACCACTCTGAATAAAAGTCAACAGAAGGTGTTAGAGTTTGGAGGAACTCAAGTGTGCTGGAGAAGCATGTGTTTGAAACTGGGTTTTGAAAAGTAAGGATTTTGTTTTGCAATGGCTGCAGAATCCTGTGTCCTGTGGTTGCTGCTAGAAAAAGAAATCTCTCACTGTCCTGGTTTTCCCAGCAGCAAAGTGGGCTCAGTAATATTTCTTGACTCATGGGGACATTGTGACAGGAAATTCAATGAGAAGAAATATATATTCAGCTTGATTCTTAAAACTCATCTTTATTGACCCAAATGGACTTTTAGTCATGCCTTTTTACTGAATAAAGATATTCTGGGAAAGAAGAGGCAAAACAACTGCAAGAAGAGAAAAAGATCTGGCACCATGGTGAATGGAAAGGGGAAAAGCATAAAACCTAGGGAAATACTGAAAAATTAAAGATTAAAATTAAAGGAGGGGAATAGAGAAGAACTATATGAGTGGGGTGGAAAATGTAAAACAGAGTGGCATTGTACAAAGGAAAGAGTCCTCAGCTTCCCAATAATAACCAGCCTGAGCATGTTGCTGCCTCAAAAATTGGTGAGACATTGAGGCAGCTTTATGCACTGGAAAAGGACAGAGCTGAGCAGGGCAGCAGGGTGCTGGGAGGGCAGTAAAAAGGCCACTGCACCACTGCCTGTGTTGCCTGCCCCAGAGCCTTGATGAAGTTACATGCAAGGGAAAGGGCACAAGTAGTAATCAGCCTTCTCTCTCCCAGCTCTTGGGAGCAGCAGCATCAAGCCCATCTGAGCCATACTGAGCTCTTGCCCTCCCCTCACTCTGTCCTCATTACTGTGACAGCAAATTCAGTTTGGCCTAAACTGGCTTTTTTTTTCCCTTAGCTTTGAGTGGGGTTAGATAATTGAATCACTTGATCAAGCTCCTGGACCAAAATTTAGACATGTGAAACTTTGACAGAGGGCAAGTATTGATCTGAGACTGGTGCCACATATTTAATCCTAGAAGGAAAGGAGCAAGGGTACTATGCTAAATACTCCTGCTCAGCCAAGAGCCTTCCAGGCAAGAAAACCTCTCCACAGTTATGTTTGCATGGTAAGTGTGGCAAGAACAGCCTGTGAAGGGTGTGCTGGATAGACTCCCAAACCTGACATCACTGTAAATCCTGGGCCATGCATCTGATTGTTGAAGAACTCAGGAGTAACACAGAAGAAATTCTGTGGTGTTGAAAAAAAAATTAATTAATTAAATGCAAAGTTTAATAGCTAATGAGCTGTATATGAAAATAAATTACACAGCCAGTGACACGTGGTTCTTTCCTGGCTTTTCAAGCATTTTATTTTATCAGAATGCACTGGGACTATATATTAAAGAGACTTATTATCCACCTTGCAAATATTGAAGGTGGCAGATTTAGGTAGGTGTCATTTGAGATTTTCAGCACAACCCCCCTAACAGAGACAGATAAACAAGTTCAACTATTGGATAAACTGAGTACTTCTGATCAAGTAAAAAAAGTGAAATAGACTGTATGAGAGAACTCCTGAGTCTTTTGTCGAGACTGATTCTAGATTTCATTAGACAACATCTCTGATTTAAAAGCAGAGGCAATGGGCACCAAATGAAACACAAGAGATTCTCTCTGAACATCAGGAAACACATTTTCACAGTGAGGGTGACCAAGCACTGGCATGGTTGCCTAAGGAGTTTTTGGAGTGTCCATCCTTGGAAATATTAAAAATAAATTTGGACACAATTCTGAGTAATTGGTTCAGGGTGGCCCTGCTTGAACATGGTGAGTTGGACAAGACGACTTCTAGAAGCCACTTCCAGCCTCAATATTTTTGTATTTCTTTGATTCTATGAACGCTGTTCCAGTTAATACCCTTAATATTTTTTATGTTTTCTTTACAAGTACAGGAGATGGGAAGGGGTTTTTTTGGGTAAGAAGGAAAGTTGAGGATAATAAGTACAATTCTCTGGTAAAATACCTGGCAAGAGCAGGATTCTGTCTGATGCACAAGGCTGCAGGAGGCTCCAAACAATGCTTTGATGGTTTCACTAAATTATAGATCTCTGCTCTCCAAGACAAAATGAAACAGTGCTTTCACAATTAAGTGTATCTGTATTTTATCCAGATCTCTAGCAAATGAAATCACTCTCGCTGCTCTGGCAGCTTCTCCCTGTTTGTTCATATTCCCTGCTTCCCTTTGGTTGTACATCTTCATTTCTACAACTACTGGAGAAAAAAACAGGGTGGAGGAGGGCAGAGATTGTGCATCCTTCAGCAAGGGACTTAAAAACTGCTGGTGGTATTCAAGAGCTCACCAAAGATGACAATTTTCAGCAATCTATATAGCGTCCTACTTTCACAGAAGAGCAGTTGGAGGTTAGCAAAAGTGAATTTGTTGGGTAATTGCAATAAAGTTACATTTACTTGCCAAAGGTGGAAGTTACCAAATGTGGCAGAGTTTAGTGCGATCCCAAAGACACACAAGATCTGTCATTTTGTTGGTGTGGCATTCCCTCTGTCTGCAACAATTTGCACCGCAGAAGCAGCTTGCTCAAATTCTTCCTGAATTATTTTTCTTTTAAAGCTGGCAGGAAAGTGTTTAGATTTTTCTTTTAATACATGTATCAGAGAACAGAATAGAAATGAATACCCAGCTGGCATAGTGTGAATTTGCCAATCGAGCATGACTATATCACTCACTTTAAACTAGCTAGAGATGCTTCCAGACAGATAGCACTGCTCAGATGTGGCTTTTCTAGATAAAAAATGGCATGTCATTCATCCCAGGAGTCAAAAAATTACAACAACAACAAAAAGCCAAAACCAAATCCCATAAGGTTTACTTAAAATCTATCTGGACTTGTTAAAAGCTTACATTCTAAGGGCAAATCATGTCTGACAAATTTGGTGTCCTTCCACAATGGAGCAGTGGTGGATAAGGGAATAGCAACTGGCATCACCTATCTGGACTTATCCAAAGCATTTGACACTGTCCTGCACAACATCCTTGTCACTACATTGGAGAGACATATTCTGATGGATGAACCCCTCAGGGGATAAGAAATTGTCTGGGTTGTCACATCCAAAGGGTTGCAGGCAATGGCTCGATGTCCAGTTGGAGTCCAGTGACGAGTGATGTTTTCAGGGGTTGGTGTTGGGACTGGCACTGTTTAACATCTTGGTTGGTGACAAGGACAGGGGGATTGAGAGCACCCTTGCTGATGTCACCAAGCTTTGTGGTGAGTGTGACACACTGCGGGGAAGGCATTCCATTCACAGTGACCTGGACAGGCTTCAGAGATGGACCTGTGTGAACCTCATGAAGCTCAGTGAGGCAAAGCACCTGGATTGGGGCAAAACCAAGCACAAATTCAGGAAGAGAATGGATTGAGAACATCCTTGGGGAGGAGGATTTGGGGGTGTTGGTTGATGAGAAGCTCAGCCTGAGCCAGCAACGTACACTTGCAGCCCAGAAAGCCAAACATGTTCTGGGCTGCATCAAAATCAGTGTGGCCAGCAGATCGAGGGAGGTGATGCTCCTTCTCTACTCCATTCCTCTGAGATCCCACCTGGAATACTGTGGCCAGCTCTGGGGTCTCCAGGATAAGAAGGACGTCACCTTGTTGGAGCAAGCACAGAAAAGAGACACAGAGATGATCAGAGGGTTGCAGCACCTCTTCTATGATGATGGGCTGAGAGAGTTAGAGTTGCTCAGCTTGGAGAAGAGAAGGAAGACCTTATAGCAGCCTTCCAGGATCTGAAGGGGGCTTAAAGAAAGATGAAGAGGGTCTTGTTACAAGGGTTTATATGGATAGGACAAGGGGCAGCAACTTTAAACTGCAAAACCACATGGATGTCCCATCCCTGGAAGTGTTCAAGGCCAAGCTCGATGAGTCTTTGAGCCACCAGGTCTAGTGGAAGGTGTCCCTTCCCAAGGCAGGAAGGCTGGAACTAGATGGTAATTAATAGAAAGGAGGTTCAGAATATACCAAAAAGATGATTACATAATATTGAGAATTGGAATAAAAGAAATGGAATGAAATGCAACAATGGAAAAGATACCATCATGCACTTAGACTTATAAAATATTATTATTAGGGGCTGTAAAGAAAAATACAAGGAGTAGCCTGTATTTTTCACTCACAGCATGACATGACCCATCAGTGAGATTCAGTCATATAAAAAGCAGACTGGTTGTATTAAAAAAGGTAATTTTGGAAGAAATGAGGAGAGACTACCTCCATTGCAGAGACTGGCAATAGTTTGTGAAAAGCTATTACAAACTGCAGCTATGCTGAAGAGAGCTGAATCCAAACTTTATCTAGTGCACTAAAATCTGAGTTACAGAGGCTCTGTCTTACAGGAGGAGACTAATAAAATGTACTGATAGGTTAGACCAGCAGAGTGGCTATGACTGCTGCCTATAAATGTATTACAGATTTAGATGCAAGGGAAAGAGAAATGACTGTCTGGACACTGGATGGCACAAGGACAAATGAGTATGAACTGGTCTTGAACATGTTTGAGATGAGGGCTGTTCTGGTCCAGCCCTTCAGCAAGAGGTACAGGAAAACAGCATATTTATTGTAAGATGGATCTAGATGTGTTTATGGAAGGAATTATACAGAGCATTTGCTCCTACAACAGCAAAATACTACCTTCAAAACATCTGTGCCAGTGCCATGACCCAGAGGTTTGTCTGCTTAACAAACCAGACAGCAGCATGCAAACCTAGAGAGCTTTGAACATCTTGGCCAGTGTACCTCAGTAGCCCTGCTTCATCAGAACCAGTTCCATTTGAGCTACTGTGCCCCACCTTACGGAGGAGCAGAACTCTTTGCACATCTAGCATCACCAAGTAATCACAGAAGAACATTTTCTTGGCAGATGCAGTCAGTGCTGAACCCCTATGTCAAAAAGAAATTGCTCTCTCAGTCTTAGTAATACAGGACTTTGTCTTCATTGCTATTTAAACAATCACAGTGCCTCCCCAAAGCTTAATCCTGGATTTATGGCCAATAAATCAAATTACTCAAAGGTCTCCTCACACAAGAGCTATACCTTTGTGCAAGCCAGATCTCCTCACACAAGTTCTACACCTTTCAGCCCATCAGCAGTGTGTAGTGGCAGAGAGATCAAGGAAAGAGGCATGTCTTGCTCCTGAAAAACAAATGGTTTGCACAGTGGATTAAAAAACACTCATGAAACGTGAACAACTGAGACAGGAAAAAATCTCATTGAATGTAAAGCATCATCTTGTGTTTTCACTATGAAAAAAAGAGTCACTGGGCTGTCAATCTACAGCTTTCAGCCACACAGAAACATGCTGAGCATCTGCACTCAAGATATGTGCCTGGTACCTTCTACGTGTCCAGTGCTTCTTACCTCTGAAGTGTCTCCATGTAAGGGACTGGAAAACATGTAGATAGTAAAAGCACTCTTTTGCAAAACTCACTGCCTTCACCCTAACCATATCAATTTACGTGGACCGGTACAAATGCTCCCGCTATACATGCCGGGCTTCCATTCAGTAAAAATTAAACACGACCCTTACAATTAATAGAAGAGATGGTCTGTCTCTGCTTTCTTTCCCAAGGCCACTCACGCCGGCTTATTAGTGAATAATCAAAAACCATCCCGGACAGTGACAAACGCTCTGCCAGCGGTCCTCCTTCCTCGACGCCCCTGGGGACGCTCTCTGCCCATGGGTGCCATCCCCGCACGCCCGTCGCCTGTGTCCGCAGCCGCCCCGGGACCCGCACCCTCTCCCCGCGGGGGCGGCCCCGCAGAGAGGGCGGGCGCTGCCGCCGCCGCTCGCCCTGCCCGCCGAGCGAGGAGAAGCCCCTCACCTCCCCTCCGGTCCCGGGGGAGGGGGCTGCCATCACGTGTGCTTCCTCCCCCTTCTCTCTCTCGCTCGCTCTCTCTCTCTCTCCCTCCTCCTCCTCCCCCTCCGCGGCGGCGGCGGCGGCAGCAGCAGCCTCTCGGCTCCGCTCCCTTTGTTGCAGGCGGAGCGGCGGCGCTGCCGGGCGCCGCGCACAAAGGAGCGCGGCCGGGGCGAGGCGGCATCGCGGGCGGACGGGCGCGGACGGAGCGCGGCCCCGGCGGGGACAGCCCTGCCCGCGCCCGGGCGGCGGCGGCGGCAGCAGCGGGTCCGTGCGGCCGCTGCGGCGGGGATGCTGAAGGTGCGCTCCGGCGCGGCGGAGAAAGGAGGGTCCCGCCCGGGCGGCGCCGCGGGCTCCGGTTGATGCTGCGGGCCTGCCGCCGCCATCCCGCTGCCGCCGGCGCTGCTCCTCGGCCGCCCCTCGCCATGCTGGGAGAGAGCCCGGCCGCCGCCCGGCCGCTCCTGCGGGCGGGACCCCCGCTGGCGCTCTGCTACACCTCGGCCCTCCTGGTGCTCGCCCTCTCCGCGCTGCCCGCCGGCCGCGCCTCTCATCCCTTGCCCGGCTCAGAGTGCCAGGGCGGCGGCAAGGGGAAAGGCATCAACTGCTCAGGTAATGCCCCGCCGGCTCCCGCCCCGCGCCCACCCCTGCGGGCAGCCCACGCGTGCACGTGGAGGGAGGGCTGAGCGCGGCCCCCCTGCTCCGCCCGGCCCGGCCCGGCGTGGCGCTGCGGGCGGCGGAAAACAAAGGAGCGGCGCCCGCCCCGGCCCCGGGTGCGGGGAGCCGGCTCTCCGGCCGGCGGGGAGATGCCCCTCTCCGGGGCGCGGGGAGCCCCCTCTCCGAGGTCTCCCCGCTGAAGGGAAGGGCTCTGCCGCCGCCTCTCGGCTTTTGGTGCTCCCCGCTGCCTCCCGCCGCGGTGCCGGCAGGTGCGCGCCGGCCGTCCCGGGGGCTGCCCGCATCCCGCCCCCTCCTCCGCCGTCCTCCCCCGCCCCGTGCCCGTCCTGCCGCTAGCAGAGGGTGCGAGCCGTGAGAGCAGCCCCTGATGGCTCACACGGGCTGTTTCTTGCGTTTCACTCTAGATGTGAGCAGCCCAGACCCGGGGTAACCTCTCCGCCCGTCCGTCTGCCGGCTGTTGTATAGATCCACTCTGGACGAAGTGAAGGCAGCAAAATACCCCGTGATGTGCTCAGAATAAGCTTTTTTTGGGTTCTTCCCTGCTTTGGTTGCATGATTTATGTATAATATACATAATTACATGCTGGTATTGTAAGATTGCAATGTGGTTTGGCATGACAGCAGCTCGTTTTCTTAGATTTTGAGGGATATGATAGTTATGAAGTAGAACAAAGTAAATACATACAATATAAAGTTTACACGGTTTTAGAAAGATTTGTCTGTCTTCTAAAACTACTATTTAAAAAAGGGATTTTTTTTTTCTCTCTGAAAAATGGCTGTGCATGCCTTTTAAAATGATAGGTTTATTCCACTGCACGAATCGCCAGCGAGAGCTGTGCAAAGTGCCTTCTCCAAGGTGATGAAGGTTTCTCGCCCTGTGCGCAAAACCCCCCCGTTCCCATTGTCTTCAGCGTGATTGGAAGGCAATTTACGCGTTGGAAGGAACTGCCGGTACCTTCCAGGGTTAGGTCCCCAAACTGTAGCGGAGGTTTCAAGAAATGAGTGAACGGAAGAGTGATCTTCCTCCCAATTACATTTTACAATACGGATAATGCTGCTAAAGCAGGCTATCAAATTCGCAGACCGGCAAACTGTGGCAAAATGGTCTTGCAATATAATAAGTCTGCTACACATTCTTGAAATGCTCCTCTTCATTTTGCCCAGTTTAGATATACGCTGCGTTAGTGTGTGATACCACAATGCTACTGTTTTGCTGCTGCTGCTGCCTGACTTTTCATTCTATTTGTATGAATATGATGGTTATTTTTAAAGAGAGGTTAATAGGTTAATGTGTCACTGGCGTTAGCGGCTTACCCATCAGAGACATGTGGGTCATTAGACCATGGCATGAACATAAATCAGTGAGATTAAATATGGAAGGCTGCTGAAATGTATGAAACGAGGAAGTTTCTAAGATGATGTGGAGCACAGGGATATCATTATTTAGAAACCGTCACAGAAAAAGGGCTTTCCAGCCTGGAATTAGGAAACCTTATGCTATATTGAAGGCATTCAGCATGGTTTGGTTCTGCTAAAAATAGGCACGAGCAAATGTAGGTGCTATATACATACTTGTGGCAGCCACTCTTTTCCGGGTAATTACAAAAATACGGAAGGAAAAATTTGTTTTAAATGCAGTAGTCGGATTCTGCAGTCAGTGTGTCAACTGTTTCATGCAAAATGGCAGGGTTTCGGCACTCAACTTTATTTTGAAACAACTGACATCAACACACAATATCTGGGTCAGATTTTCCCCTCACTTACCTTTGCACAGCTTCATTAACTTTTACTGAGGGAGCTACTCCCTGAAAAAGATGAGTTTCCTGTATTTACACACGGGGCCAGATGTTGGCATTAGCACCCTTCTCAGTGGACTGCTACCACGTACATTGCTGTGTATACTGAAAGTTAAACTTGAGAACGTTACTACTACTTCAAATGAGTAGACTCTAAATTGCTTTCTGTATTCAAAGAAGCAAAATGTTTCTCCTTTCTTCTGCTGTTTTGCAAGTTTAGTAAGTGTGTCGTTCTGACCTGCTGCCTTAACAGGTTTTTTGCACTTCTTGAGATGGTTCCTGGGCTGGTAACATTTTATCATTGTTAGATTATATATCTACCTTTATGTGTTATTTCTTTTCAGAAATGCTGAAGTCCTCTCCTTTATTGCTACAGAATATGCTGCTAAAGAAAGTGCTTGCTGTAACAAAAGAAGGTTGCAAGGTGGAGGACACAGGCAGACAACATGAACATTAAGATGGCTTTTCCAGCCTTGATTCTACTCCTTTGGCACATGCATTGCAGCTTGGCCCTTTGTTAAATTATAATTGCATCATCCCTGGCCAAGGGAAGAACATTTGATAAAGTGATTAGAGCAGGAAACAGAGAATTAAGACGTATCTGGAGTTAATTGACAATGTGGACTTGTGCAAGTTTGTTCATCTGTCAATCCATACTTTGCTAAGCTAATGAAATAAAATAATCCTGTTTTACCCAGAATTAAAAACAAACAACCAAAAAAAAAAAAAAAAAAAAAGCTATTTCTTTCTGGAAAAGAGAGTCCTAGGTTAGTGTTTTAGGGATGTTATATTATTCCCTGCACTACCTGTAGTCTTCTTCAGTAATATTGCCAGTAGTCCCTGACTGTCTGTGTGCTGGTGGTGTGATGCTGTGCTCCGGCTCTGGGGTAGCTGTGTCCTTAGTGAAGTGTCTGTGAACTACAGGGGGTTATTGAGCATCCCGTATGTGGAGGTAAGTACAACACATAGCTCCTTCCTGAGCTCCTAATCTGATGGTGCTCTCTGGAGACACAAACTGGGCATCATCAGCTTCAGTTTTAGTCTGGTTGGAACTCAGGTGTGAGATATGCTCTGGTCACCTGTGGAGCCACAGGGGTTGTACTTGGATCATAACTGACCAAATGCTGCAGATTTAGGTGGAAGGTACACAGACTCAGCGAGAGATATTGCTGAGTGCTCTGGTATGGATGTGTACACCCAGGATTTTAATTAACAGGTATGTGCTTGTGTTGTAAGCCTTTCCAGGTGCTGTTCCCTCATCTGATAAAGCAGTCTTGCCAGGGACGATTCTGTGCACAAACTCTGAGTCTCACAGACTGTGTGCTGCCTCTGATTTTCTGAAGATCTGAGTGAAACGATTAAAGATAAAGTTGTTTCAAGATAGTTTATTGAGGATTGAATGAGCAAGATGAGATCCTGTTAAAGTGCAAATATAGTGCATTTGTTTCCATTACTTTCTTAGATGCCTTCATGTCTGTCCTCCAGACCCTGTAGCAGGAATCCCCCAGGCTTACTATTGTTAGACACCTATTGCTGTTGTAGCTGTTTTTCCTTAGGGTAAAATGGGGTATAAAGCTTCTCATATCTGGTATGTCTACACTTGAGGTAAAGCCTGAAGAGAATTAGTGAGTTGGCCAAAGTGAGTTTTATGTGCACTATTCCTCACTCCAAACTATTGTGTTGTCTGAAGCTTGGATCCAGGCTGTCCCAGCTGTAACAAGGGAGAGTGAACACAAGTATGTAGCTCCCTTGGCCCAGTCCATGTGACAGATGTGACCGTGGATTTTGGAGGGTATAAACCTCAGGCACTGCTGGTCTCTGGAGCTCAGCCGTGGCTTCTGCCTGGGCTCAGTGGGGGCTCTGTGAACCAGAATGAGATGTGGCCTCAAGACTGGCTTTCATCTGTGCTTATCAGCTAGAACAGACATACCCTTTGTGCTTTTTGCTCAAATTAAGTGGATGAGGGGTTTTGTTTGGTATATCATTCTAAGTTACACAGAGCAAAACTAATTTGTGCTAAAGATATGCAGCCATGTTGGTGAGAACATTAAGAGCAAGTGATGTAAGAGGCATACAGGTTCAGGTAAATCACTGTATTTTAAGAATTACATGTTGTTTTGTGTTTGCATTGTTACACTTGATCTGAAATGGTAGACGGGACTAGAATAATTGGTTATTTTATCTAAGATACTATGAGTTATGTTCCTGTAAATGAATTATAACAGTCAAGCCAAATAAAATGAGATGTGTGTTTGTGCTGATTGAACTTCTGAAGTAAATGATCTAAACTCAGTCAGGTTACATGTCACTTTGAGAAACTATCATAAGACATGAATATAAATCAACTATAAGCAAAAAGTAAAAACAATTATTAAAAAGAGAAATTAAAACTCGGACGGGAGCATGCATATATTTGTTTCCCTTTAGTGTAATTGCCTAGACATGAAATGTCCTTGCAGTACAGATTCTTTTGCTGATTAAAGAACCAAATGGTAATTAAAGTAGAATTGAAAGTGTCAGAATAGCAGAAAATCATCTTGTAACAGGTGTCACTCCATCATTGTCACTAGTGGGAACTGGTAGTGTGATGGAGCAATTGAGGCTTGACTGAGGGGATTGGATTGAATCCAATTTCTTTATTGGTTTTTTGAAAAGAGGAAAAAAGAACCTGTGTTTGTTGTGGAAAATACTACTTAGGAAACATTCTGTACCAAGATCTCTCTGGTAATTCCTATTAAGTGGAAAACAAGGAGTCTGGTCCTTTTCTTCCTGTTGATGTAAGAATAAATATTTTATGTCTTGTCAGTTTTCTTCTAGGGTTGACAGTAGACTGGATAAAGGGGAGAGATAATATTTACTTGGACTTGGAAAAAAGGAAGCTGTGGCCAAGGACTTTGAGTAGAGAAGTACAAATGCAGAGAATCCCACTGATATTGACAGGAGTCAGTACCCTTTTCCTCTAAAGAGATCATTACATTCCACCATTGATCCATCATCTGAAAGCACTTGTGACTTTTCCAGCCTGTGGTCAGACTTTGGCCAGGGTCCACAAAGCAGACAGTGGCAATAGTTTCCAGGATAACAGTAGCTGTAGCACTTGTGGAAGGAAGAATGCTGAACATCAGGAATGCTGGAAAAGGGTCTATTCTTCTGACTCGAGGCTCCTGCGTGTCCTCCTCACTAAGTCCTTACAGGCTCTGTGGGACACTAGTGGAGTTAGGAGACATGTTGGTATTATTGAGGTGGAAGACTGTCTTTTTCTAAACTGACTGTAATGCTCAGTAGAACTGAAGATCAAGGACATTCTTTGTAGAAATACTACCTAAAAAATTTGTTCTATACCAAAAATAGCTTTAGATAATAAGAAAATTATAATTAAATGATCTGCTGTAAACAAAATAGTCTCTTCTAATTGCTGTAGTTTATTCCTAGATCATCTTGAAATTCTAACAATTTAGAAATATGGAGAAACAGAGGAATAAAAAGAGAGAGTGTGAAAGAGTGGAGCTGTATTTTGTGAAACTCCTGTGTAAAGAAGAGCTTTTTTCACTAAAAGAGTTGATAATAAATTTTATTTTATGAAACCATTTCTCGTTCTTCTTTGTATGATATTTTTCTTCTACAAATGGATAAGAAGTTACAGACAAAATGTGATTAGGAGTAAGTTCAGCAGTCAAAACTGTGATCTGATGAAATTAAAGTTTCCTGGAGAACCTGAAATCTGTTTATTTGTCTTGATGAACAGCTACAGTGTATCTTTGGTTCTAATTTAGTTCACAGATGGCTTCAGGGGGATGTGAAAGCAGATGTCCTAATAATATAAGATGTCCTTATATTATTAGGACAGTATCTAGCGGTGCCATTAGTTGAGCCATTAGGTATCCGTGATTTATGGATCATATGTTTGTTGGGTTTTTTTAAAGGAGAAAAAATTCCAGGTCTTTTTTTTTCTCTTCAAGATTCTTGCCAGGGAATTTCTGTGTTCTGTGGAGCAAGATGCCAGTGAAAGTCTTTGCTTACAAGAGTACCTGAAAGACTTTAGTTCTCGCTGACCCGGTTACATCCCCAGACCTGGCTGGCTGGGAGCTGGTAGACAGATCAGGCTCTGCAAGCATTTGCATATCTATTGATGTGAATTCCTCTGTTTAAGAGAGCAATTTAATGTTACACTGATATCAGTGTTCAATTTCTTTTAAGTTGCCCTAAAACTGCCTCACTGGTCATAGTGTGGTTTCTGAGGAGGCAGTGTTTGACTAGCAAATCAGGATTTATTTTAGGATAATTTAAATTCTCATTATGGCAGACAATTTCTAAGGACTGAAAAGGCAGGACTTTTCTGGTAATAGATTTTGTGTTACAGAAACAGGGTTTAAAGGATCTGGTTTAGAAAACTAAACCCTTGTAATACCTCTTTTGATTTTATATTATAAAAATAAATTTAGTTGCAGTTACAGTCTTGAAACACCCACATTATATAACTATGTTCAAGCTGGCAGGATCCTCATCCATGGTTCAAGAAGAGTGTTAATTAAGACCAGCAGGAAAACATGTAAAAAATAAAGGGAAGAAAATCAAGAACAAGACAAAACTCTCAGTAATTTTTCTGAAGTGATCTGACAATTCTTGGTAGTTGCTCGGTCTTCTCCACCTTTTCCTACCAGGCTGAGACCTCGGCATGCTCCTGTGTATCTTAAACAGGTGCAAAACTCTCTGTGCTTTTGTGTAATGTGCATGGACCATCCCCTGGAGAGCAGCCAAAGCAGAGAACGAGTACAGTGTCGACAAACAGACAAAAGGGTGTTCAGGACATGAAATGGTTCTTCTCAGGTCTTGTCTGGAGGCCAAAACTTCCTGAAATCTGGCTCTGCCTGGCTGCAAAGCTGTAGGCAGTCTCATTCCAGTTGCCTGGCTTGCTGGCAGGCAACAGCCGTGTTCCTCAAGGATAGGCCCTGGGGCATCTCCTGTGCCTCACACAAGTCTCATGGGATTCATGTGGAAGCAGATGGGGTGAATGGGGGCAGTCAGGCAAGCCAGAGAGCTGGATCTGTGCAAACTCTGGTTCATCTACCCTTGATCACGATAATGTGTTCAAGGGAAACACAAAATGCTTGTCTTTGAGGGCTCCAATTTCTTTATCCCAGATTCAGCCCTGTTTCCCAGACTTTTCCGCCCAGCTTCAGGAGTCTGACACATGTCAGTGTTCACCTGTGGCTGACAAAAAAAAGGTTCTTTAGGAAGTGTTTTAACCAGCCTCAGTTATTTACTGATGAGAGCACTGCAGGCGGTGAGGGAAGAAGGGACACAGCCCCCCATGAAAACATGCTGTCACATCTGCTTGCCTATGGCAGTAGAAAACCTCCTGTAAACACACGTATTTCAGCAGTGGGTGACAAAGTGTCCTGTTGCTTAAGCCTGAAGTGTATTGAGGCTCTTGTTGTACCTCACAAGAGATTTACTTGCTTTCTTTTCTATTCAGAGACTCTTCACATACAACTACAAAGAATGAGTGTTTGGACAAATATCATTTGCAGAAGTGGTTCTATTTCCTCTAAGATTTTGAACTGAACAAAATTCTTAGCCAAAGCAACACAAAAGCTTAAGAGATGGGACAGTTAAAGGTGTGCATGCGCAGAAAGTGTCCAGAAGAGTCTAGGCATTCAAAATGAATGAGTGCTTTGAAAATACAAGTTTCAATCCTTAAAAGTGTCCATAAAACACATGAACAAGTTATAAAGTCTTTAGCTGGTTGGTGAAGGTAGCTAAAATAGTGCTTTCAACAGATATTTCCGTAGAAAGTTTGATAAAAAGATAGTGGTTGGATAGCAGTTTGTTGCGTTAAAAATTCAGGGAAGCGTTGATCTAATGAAATGTTTACATTTTGCTAATTAGTATTGACTCTGATTGTGTGCTGCCTCTGCCTGATCCCTCTGGGAGAGACAGAGGTCAGTGTGTTGTGCCAAATGGATTCTCCAGAGCAGCAAAGAGCAGCAAAAGATCCTTAGACTAAAGAAAGGGGTGCCCTGTCCCCTCCCCGTGCAGTGGGCAGATGAATGGTTCTTTTCCTGAAGCACCGTCTCTCTCCCACAGCTTTTTCTTCATCCTTCACCTCTCCCAGAATTTTGACGAGATAATTCTGTGAGGCAGAGCTCTGTCTTGCTGTCTTGATTGGAAGTATAATTTTATGGAAGTATCATTTCAGGGTTATAAAAGTGAAAATAAAACGGGCAGGCTCCTGTTGAGGTTATAGAATTGTTTTCTCATATAAAACATGGGTTGGGAAGGCAATTTATTTCATTGTATTTCTTCTCTGTTTTAACTCCAAAGGATGTCCTTTTCTTCACTTGTGCAGGTATTTACACCTAAAAAGGATGTCTTTGTGAAAATAGTTAAATGTGTTTGAAATTTGCAAAATTGGTTCTGTGCTGTAAGAAAAACCCTTTTTCATGTGAGAAGCAAGTGGCTATGGTAGGAATGAAACAAAAATTTTGGCTAGAAAGCACAAAGAGCAGATACTTTTTCATTTGTTTTGTTTTGTTTTGTTAATGAGAAGAGGTTTATTGTCTCAGTGCTCTTTGTTAAAACCTGTGTCTGCAATATGGAACAGTTATCCAGGTGAGAGAACACAACCTCACATTTGCAAGTGATATTCATGCTGCTGACTGAACAAACAAAGAGGATCACTGGATCCAGGCTCCGAATTTGAGTGTTTTGGATGATTTATCTACCAGATGGTAAATGCAGTCCAATGTAAAAAATTAGTCTGGGAGCAGGGAATCAATCATTCAGCACACTGATCAGCAAAGGGATTTGGGTGTTATAGTAGAAAAATTAATGAGCTGGCAATCCACTGCAGAGCAGCATTAAAACAAAAGATACTACACTATAATAAAAGGGTTCTCACCCAGAAGACAAAAGAGACGAACATCCTGCTTTATTAGACACTTGATAACCCTAATCTAAAGCAGTGTATTATATACCAAGCCCCTTATATTATTCAAACATAATGACTCAAAAACTCAGTATCAAAATCTGGAGATCAGAGTTAATTTGGAAAAGTGAACTGCTTTCACAGTTCTTTCCCAAATACGTATGCCCTTCTGTCACAGGAGTTACTTACTAGTATTCTGTATTATAGTAATAGATATTTCTGTTCCATTTAAAGTCACCCTACAGTGCATTCAGAATTACTTAATGAAAGATTATAAGATACCAATACTAGCTTTATGCCATAATTACATCTTTTTTTAAAAGTCTTGAAAATGTGTCCCTAGTCTCTTTCAGTTACTCAGGCTACAAGAGATCAGAATAGTTTTACCACCAAAAGCTCTTCATGATTTTTCTCTGATTTTTTCTTGTGAAGCTAGAGTCTCTATCTAGAAAAGACTAAGGAAAGGTGGCTTCTGTGCTCGTTTTCCACTTTTAAGGTGTTTGTTTTTTTTTTTTTTTGGTGGGTTTTTAGTTGAGGTTTTTTTTGTTGTTTTGTTTTTTGGGTTTTTTTTATAATTATAAGGATTAAGTGCTAGATAGGCTGTATAGGAAATGGCATGCTCTACAGGCTGCTTCTGTTAGGGAGGAAGGGCAGCAGCAAGGTCTAGCTGTGCTGGTGTGGGGCCACTTGACATGGGTGGAAAATCTGTCTGTGGGTCTCCTCTCCAGGGACAATGGGATCAATGCATTTCAGTGACTGCAGATAACTGAAAGAAATAGGTTGTAACATGTCTCTTTTCTACTGTGGAAAGCAACCAGAATCTGCTGTTATGTGTCCTCTGTGAGTAAATGCATTTATTTCTGAAAAGACTAAAGGAGATTGGAGACCTTTATGCCATATTGGCCTCTGATTTTGGCCTTTTCTTATTTGGCTTGTTGTTCTTTGCTTTTTTTTTTCCTTGGGGCTGAGGATTGGTAGGTTGATAAACAGCTAACAAGCACACAACAAAAATCTCATGTATATCATGCAAATCTAATACCCAAATTGTCTTTCATTTTCTTAGTATTTCTTAGTATTTCTCCATTAATAGCTTTTTAAAAAAGATTTCTACAAATGGGGGAAGGGAGCTGATGGTCTGACTGCCTAAACAGTAGAGCAAAGCCCACTACCTAAGGATTTTTTCCAGAATTGCTAGCCACTGACTAAAATCAATGGGAGCTCCCAGATCATCATCCTTGTGAAAACCAGATTTCTCTTTTTTCAGAGTAAGGAGTAAGAACCTGTAAATTTTGGTCTGATACAGCTCTACAGACTGGAGGTGTAGAAACAATGATATTCCATCTGCTTGCAGCTAAAGCTGTACCAATGTCATTTTGTCTACAAATGTAGACATTTGCTACATTAGACAAAAAGCTCAATTGTCTACATTTCTCCAAGCCACATGGACATGTTTACATCCACTTCAGCCTGGATTTACTCATGAACTGTACCTCAGCCAGTGTTTGTGTACCCCAGGACTGAATTGTCCTTTTATTCCATTTCAGAGGTGTGGGTGTGAGACAAAAGGCAGAATTCACTTGTGAATATTTACCTGTAAGTTCATTATGGTTTTTTTTCCCTCCTGCTATATTTACATGAAGATTTGTGCTGGCTGAATATTTTTTCTGCCATTTTGGGTGTGCACAACATGCTAAAGACAGCTGACTGAGGCTGTGAACTGAGTGTGGCTGTGGCCCTGCATTCAAACAAAAAACACAGATTAAATTCAGATTAGTAGTGACACAAGTTCTCCCAGTGTCCCAGCAGTGAGACGATGCAGAGCAGGGATGAAAACGTGTCTGGTGCCCCTCCTCAACAAATCCCCCTGGTCTGCCTGTCTGTGCCTGGGGGGAGGATTCTTGCTTCTTGCTCACTTGGCCAGCTGTCAGAACACCTGGCAAAATCAAGATGTCCTTTGCAGCATCTGGGTGAGGGCAGAAGGACAGCAACAAGTCAAAGTTCCTTGATTCTTTGCTGTCCACCAAGTAGCAGCAGTTAATTTATGGCAATTAGGAAGTCTCCCTCAAGATCTGTAAGCTGACACCAGGTGTATATTTGGCAGTTGACTGCTAGCTGTGCTCCCTAGCCCCAGAGCCACTCATGAGATCTCTAAGCCAGTGTTCCATTTGCCGAGGGAATCCCCAGTAGGCAACCGTGAATGATTTCCACCTGCTCTGAACTGTGTAAGTGGCATGATGGGAACAGGGAGAGGAGGATGAATATGTTGAAAAAGAAGTGGCTTTCTGTCTGTCCCTTGTTTCTGACCCTGGAATGCTGACCGTCAGGGGTCCAGTCAGGTCCAGTGGCTTTGTCCAGCTTGTCGGTGTGGTGGGCTACAGAGATGCCATCAGGTCCAAGTGAACTGGAGTTCCAGCAGTTCACAAACCTGGTGGCTCTTCCAGCCCTGTGCCAGCCATCGTTGCCAGAGGCAATGAAACAGGACAGCATTCCTTGCTCTATGGATGCCATGCTGTAGCCCAAAAACAAACTCCCAGCCCCCGAAAATCCTTTCCAGGCTGGCAAAGGGGCTTAGCAGGAGCCCTGGGAATTGTGTTTCTCCTGGTGTTTCAGTATGGATAAACAAGCAGGCAGAGAGGAATTATTAGCTGTAGATTTATCTGACAAGAATGCATACAGGAGAAAAATGTTATTTCAGTAAGCTGAACAGTGATTTGGTTTTTTGAAGTGTAATAGAGTTGTTAAAGTTTGAAAGGAAGGGAGCTGGCTCCTCAGGTTCTTCCCGGCTTCTGTAACTTACTGGAATTACCAGAACTCATTAAGAAACCTAAATGACCAACCAGGGGCTTGTTTGTTTGTTTTCTCCCTGTGACTTTTATGTGGCTGGTTATTTTGTTTCTTTTCCAGTGGTTTTCTGACTGTTTAATTACAGTTTTCAAAACTAGACCTAAATAGCATAGTGTATGGGTGTTCAGAGGAGAGAGTTTGTGCAAACCTAATTATGCTCCAGCACCATTCATACTGCTAATGTTTCAGGGATATTACCCAGGAGTTAATTTATTTCCTTTTTCTGTATACAAAATAGGAATCTAATATTATTTTACAAAAGCTTGTGGATTGTAAGAATGCACCACAATGATTTTTTAATTTATAGATCTGCTAAAGGATTTTTAATGAGAGTGAAGTGCAAGAGGAAACTGAGGTTTTCATATTAATTTGGGAACGATGAAATCTAGCTGTTACATTTTAATCTCTTACATGGAAAATACCCACTTGCTGGAATTAACTTCTATTTAGTATTCCAAAAGTGAAAAGGTAATTAGTTCTTTGAAATCAGTAACCACTTAAGATATTTTTATAAATTCTTGATTTTGATAAAGACTGGCAGGATCTGTGGTACATTTCCCCCTAATTAAGTTTTGAAGTGTATCCCTGTTGTTTTCTTTTTGAAAATGTCTGTAGCTTTAGAAAATGCAGTGCTGGCACTAAATTCTTTCAGACCACAAATAACTGCAACAACATTTAATTTTTATTTTTTTTTTGTTGGATAACTCACATTTAGGTAAACCGATGTTTCATTTCCTATATCTAATTAAGTTCTGCAACTTGCAAATAGCTATTTCTTTCTGTTCCTGTAAATAGAACATTCCCACAAAAGAGCTGTCATATATGCTGACTGTCATGCTGACTGTGTGTCATCCCCATGGCCAGGAGAGATCTGCCATGGCACTGAGCCCCCTTGGTCACTGTTTCTGCACTCAGGCCTATGTCCCATTTCTTTCTGATTGATCCCGCCATATACAATTTTCTTAACTCTGTCTTACCAATGGAGTTAAAAACCTGGTTTTGAAATATGTTAAAGAGAAGAGATATTAAGAATGTTATTGTAAGCATTCTTAAAATAATTTTGCTCTTGAACTTTCTGTATTCAGAAATTTCCCTCCTTGGCAACAAAATCAGAAACTTTTTTGCATATGTTTTCAAACATCTCTAAAATTTACACATGGGCCAGATTAGTCAGAAAACTGTTTTACTTTTTTTTCTTTTTTTAAAAATTTTTTTTTGGTGTTTTCCAGACTTTAAATCTGGGCAAAAACTTGGGTTTTAGGGAAATAGTGGATTAGGGTGCTTATATTTTTTAAATTTTTAAAATCTAATCTTTAAATTTAAATTTTTTAAATCTATATATTCAATGAACAGCTTAAACTGCTGTGAATTATTGCATCCCAGCTTGAATTGCTTTGAGGAAAAAAAGCATCCAGACCATGAGAAATGCCCAATTAATGAACATGTCTGGAAAATCTGATTTGAGAAACTTGTCTAGCATTGCACAAGAACATAAAAATTACATTTGCTCAAATAACATTAATTCAGGAATCTTTCTGTTTCTGAGCACTTGATTTGCGCTTTTAGTATGGCTTTGCTTAACACAAGTTCCTTCAGGGAAAAAAAAAAAAGGGAACAGACCTCTCCACTAACAATTAAGGAAAATGCAGACATTTCTAAGGATGGACTGATTTTTAAGTGGCTGTGAGGATAGCTAAGACCATTATATCCTGGCAGAGTATTCTCACTTGAATTAATGGCATAATGGGTACCACTGGAAGTAGTTCTCTATCAACCAGCCACCTGAAAAACAGACATGGAATCTTTCCACATATTTACTGGAAAGCAAAGACCTAGCAACCCTGGGCTGTCTCTCCAGGCCTGGGATCCCATGTTTTCCAGTGGCTGTCTTTTATCCATCCTTGCCCCTTCCACTCTGTGATCCCTTTCCTCTAGCTTTCCTGTGGTTTTCTGCACTTGGGCAAGGAGATCACTGAGACTACATGAATGTGACAAGTAGGACAGATATACAAGTTTGCCAGCACTATTTTTTGGTGCTGAAGCCAGAGCTCACCTAGGACATCATTAAAAAAGAGTGCATGAAAGGTGGAGCCTGTGACCAGTTTCGCTGGTGGTGCATAACACATAAACCTCTTGCAGCAGCTTAAAACTTCAGGTGGGCTGGATGTATTTTCACAAAGCAGAATAAAATGTTCTGAGCCTGGGAAATCATACCTCCTTCACTGCACCTCGTATCTCAGCTCCTGAATGCAAACATGCTCGAACACAATAACACAATGGCTACAATTTAGTTACTTAAAGAAAACCCAAACTACTGAACAAAACACTGTGAATGCCCCTGCTTCATTCTTAAAGACTACACAGCTGGAAATTTTCTATGAAAACAATGAGCCTGCATGCCATGAGCAACTTAAAACTTCATCTTACGATGGAAAATGTTATACACCATTAACTAAAAATACAGCTCCCACCTCTGTGTATTATTGCAGCTTTAGAGTTAGGAAGTTTCATTCAAATCCAAGAACTCCACATTTGCCTGAGAAGCTGTTCAGAAGTTAGAAAATAAGCCAAATACCCTCATTTTCATGGGCATGTTTCTGAGATTCTTTCACAACTTATCTTACAGAAGCTATGTACAGCTTTTTTTTTTTTTCCAGGGTGAGTAAGACTGTCTCATTTCTTACTATGAAAGGGAAAATAATAGGAGTGAAACAAATATTTATTCTATGTATCTTAAAAACATCAGCTGAATAATATCATTAGATGACACTGTAAAAACCTCTGCAGAGCAGGAAGGGAAAGTTGTAGTTTAGTTTTGAGGAGTGGGTTTCTCTTGGTTTTCAAATGTTGCAGAAATCCCACTTCAAAGAATGCTTTTATGAGAGAGGGTACTGAAGATTGACCTTGCCAAGGGTTTCACCTACTTCAGCCTTCAATGCACCCTGCCCTCAACTGGATTTTTAGCACCAGCTAAAAATTGCAGCAAAAGTTTTCAATATTTTCTTTCCTCGGTGTTATTTCCCGGTTCTTAGTGTAACCATCCAGAGTTCAAGAAATGACTGGACATGGCACTTAGTATCAAGGTCTAGTTGACAAGCTGGAGATTTGACAAAGATAGGACTTGATGATCTTGGAGGCCTTTTCCAACATAAATGATTCTGTGATTTTGTGATTTTGTGATTCTGTGACAAGTACCAGATGTGACAAGGCCACGACGTGCAGAGCAGGAAGGGATTGCAGGGAGGTAGAGTCCTTGACTTGGAGAATGCCCTCCACCTGGAGAAGGTCCTGGAGCAGGAATGCCAGTGCCTCATTGCCCAACTGGCAGGGCAGTGTGAACTCCAGAGGCCAACCAAATAGTAAGATAAAACCTTTAGAAAAAAGTTTTTACATCTTTGCTTGGCTAGAGGGGCATACATGTATTTTACATATGGATTAACTTTCAAGTGGGTGTTTGGCCTTTCTTCATGAGCTTACACCCCTTAGTGAAATTTGAATTTCTCCCTAGCTTGGACAGACCTCATTACAGCCATAAATACATCTTATGCCACAAATTTTCATCACAACATTGAAATAATTAATTTCAGTATATCTCTTTCTGAAAAATGGGCAGAAATCTTATGGAATAAAGAAGTCTGACAGAAAAAAAGAGTTTGTTCATTTTTTTTGAGCCTTACAGACTACAGCCAGCATAGAAGCACTGCTTATGATTAATTTTCTTATTTAATTTCCCTTGTTCTTCATGTTACACTTCACTAAATATATTTACTTTTATTCCTGCCATTACACATGACAGAATCTATCTGCACAAAAGGAATTTTAACTGCAAGAAAGGTTTTATAGACACAGAGTGAAACAGCAAAAGATGAGGCAGGAATCTAATGCAAGATGTTAGGCACTGTTGTTCCCCAAATTGAGGAGCAATTAAACTTTTTATTCCACTAAAAATGTGAAATCTGAAAAGTAATATGGTAGCATAATGGGAAGCATCTCTTAATGGGCTTATGCAGTTATTGCAAGTTAAAAGCAGTTGCATGTTTGGCTAACGAAATACAGGGAATACATTGTCATTAAATGTCAGTGATAATGCAGTCACGGGAACAACAATATACATAAGCCTCACAGAGCTATTAAATTTGCTGTATTTTCTTGGAGGAGCAAGAAAACAAGACACATGTATAGGGAAAAAAACCCCACTGGGTTGAATCAACAAAGCATGGCAGCTAAAAAAGAAGAGCAACTGAGTTCACTTTGAATGGAAAAAACAAAACAACCCCAAACCAACCAAAACATAAACCTTTTATCTCAGAGGAATCCTCTTTTTCCTAGTTCACATCTCTGGAAACACACTTGGTGGGAAATTTTAATCATCTAATCAAACAAATAATAGAAACGTTAATGCTATTTAACCTGCTGAAACTCATTGTCTCTTGGGGTCTGCTTCATCACCTGAGCTTACAAGATCTACATCTGCCAGCTTGGCTCATGAGCACAAACCCCAAGAAAAAAAAGAGCTGTGTTTCTAAAAGAGCTACATGAACCCTCTCCACTTTAGCAAAACAGTTGGTTCAAAATGCTGTATAAAATATACAGGGTTGTTTTTCCCCTTTGTGGCTATGGAAGCAGCCTTTCCAGGCACTGGACAGTGGGGAAACTGAGGACACAGTGGCTGCTCCATCCATCCTGCCCTGCCTTGCAATCTTGTGTGTCCTGTGTGTTTGCCCACGGTAACTTCTGTCTCAGCACAGGCCGTGGATGAAGGTGTCCAAGGGTGTTCCCGCTGTCCCTGGCACCTACGGCATGCCAAGCCATGGAGCCTGGCAGTCCAGTCTGTTTGCAGCCAATGGGTCCGTCCCATCCGTACTTCCTTAGCTTAAAAGAGGAGATAGTATCACAAGTCTAATTGCAGTGCACCTCTACTGCTCTCCCTTCAGACTCTTCCTTCATGGAAGAGAGAGGAAGTCAAGCACAATTTTCCCTTGAAAAATCCATGCTGGCCATTCTTGCTAGTCATCTTCTCATGTCTTCAGTGATGGATTAGAAGAGGATGTTCACCTGGGGCTGAGGTGATGCTGACCCACTAATTACTCCCTGGATGCCCTTGATTGCATTGCTTACCGTTCCACAAAGATGGGAATAATGTAACATTTTCCTTGTCATCAGGGAGCTTGCCCTCTGACCTTCATTTCTCACAGCTGATTGGGCAACAGCTTCGCCATCACATCAGTCAGCTCTGCCAGATGCTGACTGATGTGATGGCCACCATCACAGGCCAGGTGAAACCTGGCCTGGTGGATTTGAACCTGGTTTCCTCTAAGTAATCTCTAACTTATTGCTGCTTTGCTGTTGACTGGCCCTGTTTGTTCTGAATGGGGTTGATATTTGCTGGGTCTTGGGAACAGGCTTTGTCTACGAAGACTTGTAAGGAAGGACACTGAGTGGTTCAGCCTCTTCTTTGATGCCTCTTACTTGTCTCTTCCCCATTCATCAGCAGACTCACATCTTTCCTGACCTTCCTCTTGCAAATAGCATTCTGGCAGAATCGTTTCTTTTTAACCTTAATGTCCCTTGCTAGCTCCAGCTGGGCTTTTGCCTTCCTATTTTTGTGCCAGAGTGCCCTGGCAATGCTTTTGTTCTCCTCCTGTCTTGCCTATCTTTATTTACACTTGTGTGCTCCCTTTCTTATTTTCAATTCATTAAGACTCTTTTCAGCCAAGCGGGCATGCTGCCAGAAAGGTGAAGTCAAGACAGGGAGCAGTCAGAGCCACATAAAGGTGCGCTTGTGAGAAATGCAGCGGGTGAACAACTTCTCTAAAGGCAATAGATTTAGGCCGATGAGGGCAAGGACTTTAAAATAAGACATAGTGTTGTCTGTCTTTGTCCAAGAAGAGGACATTGATTGAAAGGAGATGAGGCTGGGTGAAATGTCAGATTGTTTGTCCTGCTTTTCAGTAAATTTTTCATTTCACGCTAAACTTCATATTACTGCAGCCACATTGCTACCAAGCCAGCTGTGCACAATTCACTGTGTGGAGTCAAAAGTGGACAGGGCAGCAGGAAAGTAATGAAAGCAGAGAGCTTTCCTAGGAAATGGAATAGTTGTGTGTGTCCAAGTAGGAAGAGTCTGCTGAAGGTCAGTGTGTAAGGCAAGATGGAGAGGGCAATTGTCTGGGTATCTGAAAAGGTGTGGCAGAATGGCAGGTGAGAAAAGCTGTTCCTCAGAGAAAAGGAATTTGAAGATTAAGAGATCAGAAGGAAGAGTTCATTATTAAGTCTGAATCAAGGGACTGAGACAGGATAAAACAAGTGAAAAAGGAATAGTCTTCAGTCAGAAGTGAACAGACACTAAAATTGCTCGTTCAAGGCAAATGCTGAAGAAAGAGGAAGAAGCAAATGTAAGGACAGGAAAAATAGGAATCACAGAATTTGGAGACATCAGCCTGGAAAGAGTGTAAAAAATCCTGCTGGCCTCCATCAAAGGAGAAAATGTGGTGAAAACAAGAACTCTTCCTGGCCATTAGAGAGCAAAACTGGATCATTGGGAGACAAGAAGCAGTGAGGAGGGGACAGCCCTGGGCAGGAGAGGTCATGGGCAGCAGCCAGGGTGTTGGACAAGAAACTGGAAAAAAGGTGTTATGGCAGGAAGAAGAGAGTGAAGGATGGCATTGCATCTAGCTGAGCTGGCTAAGTGAGAGAAAAAGTAAATAATTAGGCAAGAGAAACATATTGAAGATTCCTGAAAAAAACACCTACATCAGGAAGCAGGAGAGGGCAAGTCGGTTCATCAAAAATATACTTTCTTTCTTCATTTTTTCTTCTTTAAAAATCCAGAGAACTAAATGTTCTCCCTGCTAGAGGATATTTACCCAAATTCTTTTATCAGTTATTTTCTGTTTCCCCTTAGATTTTTTTTTCTCTGTTTAACAGACCATGAGGAAAAATGACAGATTAAGCCTCTAATACTGAAAATATGCACGTGCTTAATTCTACAGTTATATACTTATGTTCTTAACTGTTTTGTTAGATCAGAGCTGAAGTGCTCGACTGCTTTAAATATTGAAAATGAAGATGCTTTCAAAAGGATTTATTACTGTTTCAGACTTAACAGATATGGATATTAGATCAAGAATACTTTAAAAAAAACCACCCTGAAAGACTCACATAATTTTTAATTTGCTGTGATATCTTAATTCCATATATTTATCATTAATGAGATTTTTCAAAGCTGAAATTACTTATCTAATGGTTATTGGTACCTTTTAAAATCTCATAATTAATTTCAGAAAAATTAAATTAAATCACAGATGATACTGGGCTTAACATACAGTTACTGGATCAAGTCTTTAAATTTAAATTGGCCAGGTATTTTTCTGGTTTGGAATAAGAAATAGGGAACATGCCCAAGCTGGTTTTTTTATCATTCATATTGAGTTCACTCAAAACATTTAATTAATGATTTTTGATTAAGATTTTTCATTGGAACATTTAGTTATGCTTTCTAGTTAAAAAGAAATTATATCGTCAGGATTTTCTGAGCATACTTTTTTTCCTAGAATACCATATTAAAATTAATGAGGTTTATATGACAGAAGATTCTAAACTCATTTGGAGGCCATTCTACTTCAAAAAAATACAGTTAATTTTTGGCTTTATTTTCTTAGGTATTGCAAACTTTTGATCAAGAAAGTTAGACTGGTGATGAAGAAACTGTGCCCTTTTTTCCTTGCATACATGTTGTTTATGAATATGGAATCACCCAATGTTATATTTTTGTCCCCTGGTCTCTATGGGGAAATGATGGCATAATTTTATACCTGTGACTTAGAAAAATAAGTCTTATTCCTCTTTTCTTTTACTTGGTTATTTCCAACATAGATGTTATGTTATTACGCTGTCAGAGCTTAATGTAGACATGCTGATCCTCATTGCCTTTTATCTTGATAACAGCAAGATGTTCTGTGATGAAGTTTAGTATCCTGATTTGAGATTCTCAAATCAATATATTTACCCAAGAATATATTACAAAGTGGACTTTGTTTTAATATTAAAATTACATGGTAAAGTTTAAATATACAAGTTGTTTTTTAATCAACTTGGAAATTGCTATATTGTTTTATATGTTAGAATATTTTTCAGAAAATTGGTATTACTTTCTGTCCAGGTCTTAAAAAATAATGGGCTTATAATTAAATGACCTTGCTGTCATTCTGTGTTTTGATTTGGTCACTTTGGGGAAGTGAGACACCTTGTTGCATAGTAGAAGTGTGAGAGAATGCATGTTTTGGAGAAAAAACTGGTAGGGTAAAAAATGAAGAAAAAAAGTGTTTCGATTGTTAGCAAGGCCCTTTTGTGAAAGGTAATTTTTACAGATGTGTTTGAAAAACATACATGAAATACAGGAGGCACAGTTACGAGTTCTTCAGCCCCTGGGGATACACAGTGTCCTGGTGTGCTGTCCCAAAAGCAACGCAGGCCAGTGACAGATTAATCAGAAACTCTTCTAGCTGAATATTTCTCCCTTGAATGCATCTGCCAGACTGAAAAAGGATCTCCTAGTTCTGGAGGAATTTTGCTGACCCGTCCTGGAAGCAGAGAGAAAGACGTTTTAATGAGTGTCTGTTTTCCTTCCCATTGCACAAGGCCATCTGGGTCTGACTCTACTGCCGTAATTCACGCTCCACACTCTGAGGAAGACAAAGCAAACGCTTTGTTGGTGTACCTGTGGTGTACATACAAGGATTTTTATGTTAGGCTTGTCCCTGGGACAGCATGATTTAAATTGTCTGCCATTCGGGCAGTGTTTGTGTTTGACTGAGAGGTCTGATGGATGAATAACTTAGTGGATTAGTGCTGGACAGAGGTATGGGCATTCTGTTGTATATAATTTTTGTAGAGTTGCCTGAAACACGTGGCCTTGTGCCCATGAAGGCACATTCTCCAGGTAATGTGCTCCAGTAGCAATATACTAGATTACCAATAGTTCTGCTAGTGTACTACTGCTAACAGTATCCTGTGCCTATGTTAGCAGAATTGTGGCAGAAACAGGATACATCCTTGAGCAAGAATATTTCTGCTAATATCTCTCTTTGTGAGAAATGGCCTTGCAGGCTCTGGGAAACAGCTCATTGCTGACTTCAGGCACTGTCCCATCCTCTGGCAACAGCCCTGTGCATAAGGCACATGCCAACATCTCCAGCTTTTCACAGAGGACACAAGAGTTCAAAAATTTCCTCTGCAGCTCATTGCTTACTTGATCCCTCCAGATCTTGTAGCTCCTTGTGGGCTTTTTTTATGTCTGTCTTGCCACCTATTTTTTCCACCCTTTTGCCCTCTGAAGAAAGCCTTCTCCTCGTCTTTTCCTCCTTATGTTTGGGATATTTCAGGCTTATGGACAGAGAAGATTAAGGCAGCCCTTCCACTTAATTTTCTTCTGCTAATGTGTTGCTGTGACAAGCCCACAGACATGGTATTTGGGTACCTGCCTGCTGTACATTAAATGAAATGATAGCATTTGTCATGTAGAATCCTTCCCTCTTCTCTCTCCATCGCCTGAGGAAAATTGGATGCTGATTATATTGCCATACTTAATGAGCTTATTAGTGAAGCAAAAGTTGAGGAGTAGAAAAACACAGAGAAAAAATTGGAGGACCAGATATGTCAAGACAGTAAAACTGTGTGAGGCAGAGTATGAATCCTGTCAGCAGGAGATGTAGCACCTTGGCAGGAGGAGGAGGAGTATGCTGCCTCTGAGTCTAAGGGCTGTCACAAGCACCATTCTTGTATCCAATGATACAATGCAAGAAACAATGCCTTTCCTAGTATTTGAGTGTTCAGGCATGCTCTGTGTTTGGCCATCCTCTTCCTTCACCAAAACTCACTTCCAAGGTCTTCTTGCACTCTATAATCATGCCTGTTATTCTACATTCTTTTACCTTCCTCATCTTGCACAGAAGCTGACTTTCTTGTGGCAGGGTGAAGACCTCTTGCTGTTTGTGAATTACATCAGAAACATGCTTTCCTCTCTGTTTAATTGAAAGTGATCTAGCAATCAGGGGATCAAGAGAATTTCAAGCAAGATTTTGCTTTCCAGTGCTAGGAACAGCAAGGGGAAGGCACAGTCATTGTGTCCATGACTAAGAAGCATGCTTAGTCTGGGATGAGTGAGAAAGTGGAGTTATGATTTCATCCATCACTTGCACCCAGCGCTGCCTTCAGCTGCTCTGGATGCCCCTTTTAGTCCTACTGCTAAAGCTGCAGTGTAAAGTTACTTGAGTCATTTTTACTGACATCCCCTTATGCCCTCTCTGAAGAATGTGAGGTGTGTGCAGGTACTTACAGAAGTGAGCAGATATTGATTGTGGCTGTATAGGGAGGGTATTTGGGCAGATTCTTGTTCCACACCCAGCCTCCTTGGGCAGGTTGTGTGAACAAATAAACGAACAAATAAACATTACGTCACTCCCTCTCCTCTCTGTCCCTCTCCAGACCTCAGAGAGCTCCAGACAGATTTGTTTTACTGTTTGGAGAGACATCATTAGAGTAGCTGGGTCCTGGAGACAGACACTCCTAATTAGGGGGGTGGTGTGGTTCCCTGCCTGCTCTGCTCTCTTACACATGTCAATAGCAAGTTCGCTCTCTGTGCAACAGTAGGACAGAAAATTCCTCAGCACCTTAGGACCAGTTTCAAGGAGGATTTTAAACAATGAGTTGGGCAGGTTTTCCTACTATTTCTAACAAAAGCTAAGGGAGTGCCTGTTCCTGCACTTCAGTTTCATCCCTACATTTTAGTATTTCATGCTTATGAGAGGAGATTTAGATGCTATTGTCTGCATTTTTTACGAAGTACTAAACATGCTCTCCTCCCTCAAACGTGTTTTGATGAAATGGAAGAAAAAAAAAAACAACAAGGCTGCAGTTTGTGAATTTGTGTTGTGCCAAATATACACAGAGGACTTGTCTAAAAAATGTTGTTTGCTTAGCAAGAAATGCAATTACTTTATTTAGAAAAAAATAGTAATAAAAAAAAATAGACAAACACTAGATTGAAATACTTACCAGATCAATTTACTAATGTGTAATAAAGCATTCCTTTTTTTCCTAACTCTTCCTTGTAGTGTTGCTATTATTTCATAAGGTAATAAATGTGTAGTCTACTAAGTACTTTTAGGGAAAATGTGTCTTTACAGAATTTACATAGCACAGTAGTCCTGTGAACTTGTATTTATTGAACAATTAACATATAGTTCCAGTTGATAAAAATAATTGTGTCTAATACATTAGTTTTAAATTCATTCAGTTGTCAACAGAATATGTGGAAGGATACCTATTGAACAGTACACTGCTGGTTGTGTTAAATGTGTGATTACCAAGTTTTGCATTGCAAAAAGCACACACAGCATTTTTATAGGGCATTTGGATAGCAAAGGACTTTGTAAAACTAATTATTTATGGAAAAAGTGTTTTCTCTGTCTCTGAAGGTCTGTTTAATATTATTTTGTTATTTTATCTCTTTAAAGACAAATTCAAAGGGAATTTGAAAGATTTTGTGTATTTCTTCCACCTTAGTCTCTCACTGAGGATAATATTTTAAAGCTGGATTTTTGCAGGTAGTCTTTTGAATACAGTCAATGAAAATATTCAGAGAAATGAAAACAGCATTATTGCAGAGTTGCAAAATTCTCCTGCAAATAATAGCATTTGAATATTTGAATATTGAACAGCTTCAATGTAATGTAATTCAGATTATTGCTGGTTTACAAACATAAGCCTTAGTTAAACTCTTTCAAAGCACATGGGGGTGTGTGTACTACCTTTTTTAAGCCAGGAGAAATTACAATTTTAAATAGGCACAAAGCATAAAATAGGAGGGAAAACAATCTGAAATATAATTTTAAAGCCAAAAGGTACCACTATGGGCACGTAGCCTGACCTCGCATGTGCGTGGTCTAGACTTTCATCCAGTAATTCCCATCCATATAAGAGTCCATAATTTCTGTCTGAGCTAAAATGTGGCTTTTGAGAAGACATTCCAACTTGATTTTTAAAGACTTGAACAGGCAGAGCGTCTGCCAATCCCCAGGTACGCTGTCTCAGTGCTTAGTCCTCCTCAGTGTGAAATCTACTCCACATTGTGGCTTTGAATTCTTTTGAGCTCCTGCTTCCAGCAGCCAAACCTTGTTCTTTTGTTTCCTAAATTAAAGTGCTCTCCACTGTCAGGAGCCACCTTTCTGGTGAGGCATTTGCATACAGCATCACCAGCTCCTGAGCTTCAAGCTGACACGGAGGTTGCTAGAGCTCGACACCAGAAATTGCGTAGCAGGTTTCCAGCTCCCTGAGACCCAAGGAGTGAGCTGTGCTCCGTGTCTGTGGGTGTGCTGGAGGTGCTGTCCCAGGCCCCACTGCCACGGGCCACCACAGGGCTCTGGGTGTGCATGTGATGGCACACCTGACTCAGCATGCTCAGATAAATGAGCACTGATGTTTAGTGCATGCTTTTTAACAAAAGCAGCCAAGGTTCAAGAGCTTTGTCCCTGAAATTTCTGAATGCTGCAGAGCAGAGTGCCTCCTCTACTAGTCCTAGATGGGTGGGGGGCTTGAGACCATTTAACTGCCTGTGTAAGGAAAGCCTGTGCAAATCTCTAAGTCCTGCTTTGTTGCTCAGGTTTGGGGGCCCCAGCAGCATGGGCTGGAGAGCAAAGCTAGAGCAGGTGGGTGGATGAGGAGACAAGGTGAGTGCCAGGGGCTGAAGCTGCCAGAGAGGCACCACCACATGACCAGGGCAGTGGGGAGAGGCTGGAAGCAGGGTGCTGTTGGTCATCTTTGCTTCAGCAAATTCCCACAATGATGGAAAGAATATGCTCGTGATTCAGGGGAGTGATTCAGCTGCCATGCATGTGCTTGGAAAATGTCACTGACATGGCTGAAAGGTCCATGTTAAGCACTGCTTTGATGTGTCTTCTCTCAGAAAACCAGGGACGGTCTCCCTGCCTAGAGGTGGCTGTGGCAGAGGACTGCTGCCCTGCACAGAAAGAAAAGGGAACTCGACACAAAAGGAGTTGTTGGTGAGGTACAAATAATAATTTTTGTTTGTACCTGACTGATAAAGACGAAAGCATATACCTCAGACACGTACGTCTTAGGATAGTGTTTATGTATATACTTGGGCTTTTAAAAGTGCCAGTTTCACAAAACTGGTAACACTAATTAAGCTCTGAGGAAAAACTATTTTCATTGAGCATGCATATTCTTTTTAAGATTAAATGCCAAGTATGCTTTACCAAATGCTTGAATATATTTATCCATCCACAGTCTGGTGCAGAGGGAAGGGAAGCGAAGTAAAAGGTGGATTAAAGTTTCCACAGGCACATCAACAGGTCTGCTTTTACTATTTTGTTTAATTGCATGCATATTTAATCATAGAATCATGGAATATTTATGTTGCAAACTACCTCCAGAGGTTGTGTAGCCCATTGGAGTGTGAGTCTATACACGTGCATATATCTGTGTATTTTACACATATGTGTTTATGTAATGAAAAATGAGGATGTTGATACAAGCTCATGTTAGCAAGAATTGTGGTTGGAAAAAAGGAAGCAAGAAGACACAAATAAGAAGAATTCAATGCCCAGTAGAGGTAAGAACACCACAGAATGTTTTCAAGGCACAAGAGGATGAAAAAACCCCCAACCTAACAAAGATACTTTTTTCATTACTGTGTGGACAGAGCAGAAAATTGCCAATAGTTGTACAGAAAAGTTCTCAGCTTAGGAAAACATTCAGTAAGAATTTTGTTTTGAAGTAAAAAAAAAAAAAAAAAAAAAAAAAAAAAAAAAAAAGCCAAATGATACATGTATATCAAGAAACAGTGAGAAGGAGAAGGAAGTATCTTCCTTTTCAACAGTAACTAGGGATAATTTTAAACATTACCTGATAATAGTTTCCAGGCTGTTTGTAAGTTTGACTAAGGCTTAAAATGGGCATGTTTCCAGGATTCTCTCACCAGTATTTCAAAACATTAGATGGGATCCTCCTCTGGGAAATGCTTGTTATCCACAGCAGGACAGTTTTCCAGGAATTAGGAGGCTAGAGTGGTGGATGACTGGGGAAATGTCATTCCAGTGCAGCTCAGGAGGGCAGCCCAACTGGACACATGTCTCAAAGATCTTCATGTCTTTTGATCTAGGAGACAACGAATAAGCTAAGCAACTCAACAATCACTGAAGCAAAGTTTTTGCTTTGGAGATTCTGGGTTTTTTTTCACCCATCCTGAATCTCTTAGTAGACTTCTATCAAGGTTTGCCTTTTGAGGGCAGAAGTGGGAACAGGAATGTCAGTTCCTGTTAGCTACAGATTTCAAACTCATTTTTTTGACCTCTAAATCCTCTTCTGAGACATTTTTACCATGACAAAGCTTCCTTTTCTATGGACATGAACAACATAATTTCTTTCTTTTTCCCACCTTTGCCCAAGACTTGGTATTGTGGTGTCAGAAGCCCTTTGGGAGTTCAAGGAAACTTAAGCTACCAGGGAGCACAGATCACTTTGCAGTTAAACTTCTCTGTGTCATTGTTCACCCTTTCATCTGTTGTATGACCTGTGGACTTTATTTGGGTGAAGACTGTATTTTCTCTATTTTCTCTCAGACCATTGATAAAAGTGTAAATGGTGTCAGGCTGAGAGTAAGTATGTGAGCATCTCATTAAAAATGCTCCCTCAGGAATCACAATCCCTGATTTACAATTATTGCTGATGTATAAGACAATAAGTGTCACAGATATCTGTATAAGATTCTTTTAAAGTAATTCTAAATTTGCAAAAGCCTATTTACCAACAGAGTTGTCCTTCACAAAGGAGAAGTAATCTCACCAGAGACAGTATCAAGTTTGCTGTCAGTCATAAAACTGTCAATTCACAAAAATAAAAATAAATTAAGTAATTAAGATCTCAGCATACACATTTCATTGCCCATTTGCTGTTTTGTAATGTTTCCCAGGACAACATCAGCCTAACATGAATTGTTAGGACTGTATGAAGCAGTATTATTTGTATAAGGAGCTGCATCTATTATACAATCTCTCCTGATTAGCTTGTCCTGTCCTTAATTTTCATTCTGCCAAAAAGAAGCACTAATCCCCTCTGGAGCTTTCTTGTCCTTAGCAAACTGAGCTAATTCCCCATGCTAAGGGAGGATCTGATCTGAGGCTGATGTGAATTTTCCCAGAATTAGAATAGATTATGTGAAACAACAGCAAAATTTGCTCAGCTGTCTGGAAAGCAAGTGTGTCCAGCTTTGCATGTCACTTTGCATGCCAGTCAGCGTCTCGACTGAAAGAAGTGGCCCATGAGGCGCAATACTCCGTTGTGGGGGGAAAAGGGGAAACCAAAGCCTGGCCATCAAGCTGGTTCCAGCAGACAAAAATCAGTATTTCCTGCAGAATTCCTCTAGCATGATCATGAAAGTGACAATGCAGATATTGTCACTTTAAATAAGAAGAAAGAGGTGATAGCAGACTGTTAAAGAGACAGCATGACATAAGAAAAAGATACATCTAGAAAATATGGTGCTGCATGGATGCCTCTCCAGGCAGCAAGGAGAGTAAGAAAAGCCATCCAGCCTTTCTCTGCAACTGAAGTCAGCAAATCTCCCAGCAATCTAATTTATGCCCTAAATTTTATGAGGAATTGGTTTCAGCTACTTCCAACAAACTTCAACAGCCTGTCTGAATTTCCTCATGACCTGGAGACTTTGTATGGACCTCACATCTCAATTTCCACAGCTGTGTTTGAATAAGCTTGCTAGTCAGCTACCAGCACCTTGTCAAGACTTCCAAGCACTGTCCCTTCAGCAAAGGCTGGAAAATGAAATTCATGGTCCCTACAAAGCCAGACTAAACCAGACAGAGACAGCCTCACCAAGTTCCTTTGCTGAAAGCAGAACACAGGACTTTTCTCCTCGGATGTCAGACCCTCCTCAGTTGCTTCTTCTGTTGCTTAAAGAGGAAACTAAGCTGTAGTTTAATATATAGTCCAGAATGCTGACATAGTTTGCAATAATGAGAGCTGGAAAGTCTCAAGTCTCTTAGAAGTGAACAGACAAGATGACCTATGATGGCCAAGAGAAATACTGGGAATAGAGAAATCCAAAACAAATGCAGTGAATTTTAATTTATAGCTCCAAACAACATTTCATTAATTTCACAGGAGTATGGGAAGGTTTTTTAAGCTTAAGACTGGATATGTAACAGATCTTGCTGCTATTTTACTTTGCCATTATCCCTCTTGATGAAACCTACTTTCCTCACTGTCTCATAGTAGCATAAAACATCTACCTCTATTTTGAGAAACTGGAGGATATTGGAATTTGGGTATTGGGTAAATGGATTTCCCAATGAGCTTCTGTCCTAGTAGATATCAGTTGTATTAAGCATCTCCAGGACTGGACTATCACATAAACTGTTCCACTTGAGATAGAATGGGACAAGAGTTGCTTAAACCCAGTGGTTGAGAGCATTTTTACTGCAAAGAGACAAGTCAGTTTAATTAGAAATTTTTCTTTTTTTTTAATAGCTTCTTATCTGCATAAATCCTTTATTCCTAGTTTTTCTTTTCTAGGCCACATCTGAGTTGAGCATGAGTCTGATGAGGGTTTTTGTGCTCCTGTCTTGAAAACCTGAAGAATAAGCATGTTGTATTTTTAAGCAGAGGCTGCCTTCTGCAACTTTCTTCCTTTAGATTTGAAGGTAAAGAAAATTCCTTGAGGTCTTTTTAGAGCATTCTGAGAAATTCCTTGAGGACTTTTTAGAGCATTCTGAGAAATTCCTTGAGGTTTTTTTTTGAGCATTCTGAGACTTTTGATGCTGGAGAGAGCCTGAAAAGAAGATGGCTGTGGAATGAGTGTTGTGAGTTACACCATGGTCTTCCTCTGAGCGGTAATTATGATTATTTTACAATACAAAAAGCAGCTGAAATGATGAACCAACCAGATCTGCTTTTCTCTCTTGTTCACATAACAAAAATGTGTCTATTAGCCTTGTCCACGTTCAACCTTCCTCAGCCTCCTGTATCAATCTACTTTAGGATACCATACAGCAGAGAACTTATTCTTAAGTGAATATTTAGATACTATACAAGAACAAACCTGTCAGAAAAATGAGCTAATTATAAATGCCTCCCCTGTAAGCCAGTTATAATTTAGGGAGTTTGTGTATAAAGGGAATAAGAATAGGAAGGCACCATGCTCAAATTAGCATTTTAATTTTTACTTTAAAAATTGAACGCTGTTGTTCCAAAGGTTTTGTTCTCACCTTCATCGTAACCATTCATCCTGGCTTTTAAAAAGAGTTTAGTTGTGTGAGACACAGAGTTCTTTTCTTTAAAGCTGACAGCTACTTTTAGGGGACTGCTTGTAAAGAGGTTTAAGGCTATCTGTTCAATAAGCAGACTATTCTGGTGAATTATGATGGCAGGAAAAACTATGTGAGAGCTTCCCAGGCACCTGGGAAGACGAGAAGAGTCATCAGTGAATCAGTGGAGGGGATAACCTGCCAGAGTCGGTTCAGTTCCCAGCAGTGCTGCTCCCTTGCTGTGTGCCTCCCTCTGTCTTGATCAAAACTAGAATAATCCATCAAGATTTCTGATCAATACTTCTTAGCCAGTGCTGCTGCTGCATTTACTAATGGAGGAAATTCAGAGAGGAGCATTCCAGGTTGCAGATGGCTGTTCCTGGTCAACGTTAGCCACGTTGAAGACAAGATGTTATGGGTTGCAGTGTGCCTCAAAATCCTAATCTGCACAGGCCATCTGCTATTCGTTTTACTTATCTATAAATAGGCTTAATAAAGCAGCTGACATCTTGAGAGGGAAATGTGCACTCTTAAGGGAACAAAGTTTTTGAGTAGGAGGCGCAGCTCTTTCTGTGTGTGGGTTTGATAAGGAATTGTGAATGCCTGCAGCGGTGGGTACCCATAGACGCTGTCCTTCTCTCAGCACAGGCAAGCCAATGGCCACAGTGTTGGGGAATGTTAATCCAGCTTGTGGAAATGTATGAGAGGGCAAAATACAACCATGAAGTCTCTGGTCAGCACCTTCCATTTTGTTCAGAGCAGTGTGCATCAGGGAGGCTCAGGGTGCTAGCGTGGCATTTTATTTTCACTTAGTCACTATTTGCAGAATTGAGTGTCTGCCTGCTGGTTCTTGAGAAGTGATGGCTGGAGCTCAAAAAATGAGGAACTCTGAGAGAGAGGCCACAGAGGGTTGACAGAGAAGTTTGGTGTTCTGTTAAGCACTAACATTCACTAAACAAGAAAATAGCATTTATAAAACCACACTGTGAATTTTGTAATCTAAAGTTATTGATTTTTACCAGCTGGTATTTAAAGACAAGGCTTTGAAGGTTAGACTTCAGCCTCAAGACATCACTAAAATTCAAAAATTCTGTGAAGAATAAGGCAGATTTTAATGTGTTTTCCATAATTTCTTGAAGCTTCTTCTAACAGGTTTCTTTCTATACCCAGAGTTAGTTTGACCACAGCTTAACCAATTTACAAGTGTTTGTAAGCTCTCCTATGTGCCAGCTGAGCTTCATAATGTCCTCCTGATCACTGCTGTGCACTCCATCTACACTGACCCTCAGCCAGAGGACCACGTCACATCCATGTCTCCCCTCTCTTCATAATTAAAGTAAGTAGGAGGTTGTGTGCAGAATATGTATCTTGCCATCTCGTATCTTGTATCATCTCCTTTTCAGGAAAAAGGTGCTAGGTGTGTTGGTGCTAAATTTCTAGACAAGCGATATGTTTTTTATAGAACACAATAGAAATGCAGTAAAACAAGAAAGGACTACAATAAGTGCAGAAAATAATGATAGTTTAAAATCAAGTTACTCTTGTTCACACCAACACTTAAAGGCTTTTGAAGTGCTGTGATGCTTTTATCTATCAAGGTGAGCTGTTATCTATTTATGTAGCTGTAAACTTTCTTAGATGTTTGGTAGTGTCTTTTTTAAAAGCAGTTTTGTACTAAATCATGGGAAAAAAATAAAGATGCAAAATGTAGGCATTTATTTCATCCTGTGAGAGTAAAAGCACCCCAAAAAACCCCCTCCAACCTGCCATGCTTTTTAATGCTTGTGCTATTAAGGATCCTGCCCTCTGACACAGAGGCATGAAATACTGAGCAAATGACACATTTATATCCACCCTTTCCACCTCAGGGATGGGGAGGCAGTCACTCTCTGACTTCCCACTAACCCAGTTCCTTTTTCAGACCACCATCACTTTTCTTTCAAAACCCCCTATCCCCATCCCACCTGCCCATCCTCACCTGTCCTTTCTGTGACCTTCCGTCTGTCAAAATCCCTGACATCTAATTCCCAATCTCATCCTTCCCCTCACTGCTCTCATTAATTTGCTTCTTCTCTCATTTCTGCTCAGTTTAACCCTTGGCTACCATTTTCCTTTCTCATCACTGTGTGTTAAAGCATCCAGCTCTGCCTTATTCCTGGCATATATGTCAGCCATGTGCCCCCACAGAAGAATCTCAGGACCACCCAGGGACCTGTTGCTGGAAATATTTTCTTGTTTTTCCTTCTTTCCTCTGTCACAGTTTGTTACCTGCACACTCAGGTCATATGTCTGCATGCCTTTCTTCAGAGCAGGCACCATCAATTCCTTCTGTCCTCAAAAAACCCTTTCCCCTCCCCACAGATAGTCTTGTTCTGAGCCCTCAAGACTGCCTGACCTTTCCCCTCTTACTTTGTTCAAACACATAACTTTCCTGAATTCTTCTCTGTGAATTTCTCTCACTGAGGTTTCTAATGATCTGGACAAATAACCTGAACTGAGTTCTGTATCTGCCATCAGTCACTTCACTGTGGTAGCTTAGAGTCATTGTAACACCTACCTTAGCTTAAAAAAATAGAATTCCAGCAAATGGCCTTTTTATTTTCTTATCTTCCCCATGCCCTTTAGTAATTTCATCTTCTGCTGGTTGTCTTCATGCAATATCTTCATGCATATCTTTTGGTCAATTGTCCATCTATACCCCAGCCTCCAGCCAGCTTATTGTGAGCCTTACATTTTTATGGACTCAGGATCAGACTCTCAGTTGCACAGTATACTTCCTTTCCTCTTGATTTGCTTTCTTTTTCACCAGAGATCCTTTCTCTTACCTGGATTTTATTTCTCATAGGGTTTCTTTCCTCTGCTGTTCTCCATCACTTTCTGTTGATGCTGTTTCCTGAAATAACAGTAGCAGACAGCTCGTGTGTATGGGGAGCAGTAAAGGATTGTAGCATTCTCTGGGAACCTTTGTGGGAAGCTTGTCACAAACAGATATTAAGGTCCATTCAGGCTTGGAGTGGGCTTCTCTTTGTTATTACTATTTCTTCAGCACACCCCCCTCCCCAGATTTAACCCCAGGAAGCACAGTGAAAACTCCCTTTCTCCCCTCTGCTGGTGCTCCATCTGCGTCTCAGCACCATTGCCCCCACCTCTGTGACCTGCACGTTTAGGGTCTGTTTAAATCCTGATAATTACTCCCAAAAAACATTTACCCTGGCTGGCCTTTTGTCCCTATTCCAACAGAAAAACCAAGATCTGTGTGTTGCCTTCTGTTTCACCCATTGTAATCTCTGCTGACACCTCCACCTCCTACTTCAAAGCCCCATGAAAGGCAGCCGTCAATATCCCCTTTCTTGCCTGTCATGGTGACCTTATTACCTCCCTCTCTGAATCCTTGTGCTGACACCTTTGACTGCCTCTAGCTTAAATTTCTTGTTCCTTTGTCTTCAGGCCTCCCATAACTCTTTCCCTAGCCAAGCAGATTCCCCTTCTTTTTGTCCTACTCCCATCTCTTTCTGCTCAGACCCTTCTGCCGTTCTCACTGTCCCTTCTCCTTCTCACCCAGCCCTCTCCCCTTGACCTGGGCTGCAAGGGCCTCGATGGTATTGTTGATGACACACATTCATTAGAAGCCTTAATGCTTTTTTCCTCAGACAAAGGGAAAAAAGGCTTGGGGTGTTCCTGCACTTCCTCCCAGGGTCTGACTAGAGGGACCTGATGGCTTTGCTCTGGTCATCTTGCCCGTCACTCATATTCCCCTGCTTGGCACCAATTCCTGGCCAAGGTACATGGGCAGCCTTAGGGAGGGGATTCTCTTCCTCTGGGCTCCGAGGTCTCTAAGAAGCACTCAGGCAATGCCAAAGGAGTTTTACTAATTAATCATGGCAATTCAGGCATACAGATGCCAGGGGTGATTTTGACTTTGGAGTATTTGGTTTTCCCTAAGGCAAAGCTAATTTCCCCACTGTCTGCACTGAGTTCCAGCTCAGGACACCACTGCCAAATCTGAGTGGTGTTTCCTGTACTGGAGCCTTTTGTCAGTGATGAATAGCTTCCCACAGTTTTGAAGTATGCTAATTGTGTTGTATATTTTATAGTTTGCTCTATTTGCATTTACAAATCAGAGTTCAGTTATGGATGCTCCTTCCATTGAGCTAAAATAAATTAATGCTTTTACAGTCTTCTATTTTATTCTGTCTTTTGGTCACATTGTGCTTCCTCTTGTGCAGAACTGAGTGCCTTAAAACCTTCAGGCAATTTCTAACATATTTGGTCTCCTTTTGTTTTGTATGAATGCATGAAAATCAGAGAGAAAGGTCCTAATTTTTCTGAAGCTTCCCTTTCACCCCTCTTCCGCAATAAGGTCTGCAAAAGCCACCTGCGATTTTAATATTTTGCTGGTAACTACTCGTATCCTTTTGCCACCTGAGAGATGTCATGCAACGATATATTGAGCTGCATCTTCTGCCTTGTATCTACAAATCCCTCAGTGTGTGACCTGCAGAGGAGAGGGCTTGGCAGGGTCCCTGCAAGGTGAGCGGAGGGTGCCCGAGCAGGAGCTTGGCTGCAGCCATGCACAAGCAGCATGTTTCTAAAAGTTCCTAATGTTACGTTATGATGGTCATGCTTTATCAAATTCAAATTTACTAATTTGCTTTAGTTTTTATCTGTATTGAAAAATGTGATTTAAGGGGCTTCAGTGATAGGTTCCGCAGGACTATGTTGAAAATTGATTGTATTTTACAGCGATAATAGGGTTTTTCTGAGACAAAATGACATTCAGTAGTAACAACTGACAAGATACTGTTTTTCTTGATAAATATATATATAATATTGGTAGTTTTACGCTTTACTAAAGGGCTTAAACAAACCAGTATTATCCCTTCATGGATGCTGTCCAGTTTAGTAAAGCTAAAACAGCCACTAACTCAAAAAGAGTTCTTTGATGAAATTAAGTCACTGGAATAAGTGTCTTACATTTTCTAGGCTTTTTTTTTTTTTTTTTTATGCATTGAAAATGATGTTTACAAGAATCTACTAATTTCCTAATTACCTGCACCTCTTTGAAAAACATTCTTCTATCAAAGAGTTGGGATTTTTAAGATATCAGTCATGTGCTCAGCCTCTTTACGGTACTATTTTGTATTGTTTCCCTCCTTATTTATTAACAGTCATAATTTCTCACTTGTATTTCTTCCCCCTTCACAGCCACAGTGAATTTATAAGAGCCCTTTTGTTCTCTGTAATCACTTTAGCTGGCATTAAATCATTCTTCTTTTCTGCTGCCCTTATCTTTTCTCTGCAAGGCTTAGCCGATTGTAGCTTTCTTTCATTTTTCCCTCTTTCTCTGCCTCCTTTTTCACTTTCATCTGTGAGCAGCTCCTATGGAAACAGTTACCTTCCATCCTGCTTTTTGGAAACTGTTGTTTTCTGCTCCTCAACTCAGGTTTGCATGCAGAATTTTTGAGCCTTCTTCCACGCTCCTGTGTTTGACTGCTCCTCACCTCTTAGTGACTTACAATAGCACACATTCGAGAACTGATTTTCATCTGCAAAGTCCTTTATAAAAATTAATTGATGAATAGTAAAACATTCTCTGACTGTGTTCTCTTATCAAATTCTGAGCACTCTGTAGATCTGCTCCATGCACTGAAGAGGTGAAGTAACTCATGAATATTGCCCTCAGTTCTTCCTTTTATCAGGCAGGTGTGTCCTTAATCCTCAGGGAAGAGCTCAGTCTGACCTCAGTTCAGGGCGAACAAAAATTTAAGGGAAACTCAATTCCTTTCAGGAGAGGTTGCCCGTTAAAAGCTCAGTTTCCAACTTGTTTCTGGAGCTAGAAATAAGTGCAAACAAAATAAAATGGAGAGAAATGTTCAAATAATTTACCTGCTTCTGTAGTTTTTGATTTAGTTTTGAAGTAAGCATTGATTATTTGCTTTTTAATGGCCTTATCAAGAATGACTTTTGGAGATAAATGCTTTTGAATGAAGGATCTGAATGGGCACAGATAGATCCTCTCCAGTATGAATACCTGCCATTCAGACAGGATGAATCGCTTTTCAGAATTGTGCGGTTTCTCTGATCCGCTGCTACAGTCGGGAGCAGCCAAGAATACCAATAAAAAAGGGAGACTTTCTGGGAGCATGTCAGAGGTACTCTGCCTGTGGTTAACTTCCCAGTTAAACTTCTAACCTTCAGAGACACTGACCAGCAGAAGAGTCTTCTCCTGTACTTCCTTCTCTGCTGGTTTTGTTTTGGACATTCTGAAGGAAAAGTCTTAAAGTACCACAAAAATTGCCAACAGCTTTGGAGAAGTGAAGGTAATATCACTCCTTCTTGGCAGAACCTGCAGAGATTTGGGTTTGTTTTTTTTCTTCCACACTGTAGATTTGGTATTTCTCAACAGCATATGTTTTGGCCAGAGAATTGTTAACTGAATAAAAAACTTCCCACAAAGAGGCCACCATTCCAAAGATAGCTTCCATTTCCTGAGCTAAGACAAGCAGCTGAGGCAGTCTTCTGAAGGCAGAGAGATTTCATCCAGCCCTTAGCGAGACAGAGAGAGGCTCTCAGCCAAGGATATCTCTCTGAAAGTTGGGATCTGATCTCAGAAAGGGGCTCCTGGTCCAAACCAAATCCACTAGTTGCCCCCACTTGCTGTGCTTTGATTTACATCACGGTGTGGTTGTGCTGAGTATGCACTGGATTCATTTCAGATAAAACTGAACTGAAATTCAGTGCACTTAAGGGTTGCCCCAACAATGCTCCAGGTGCTAATGGTCATTCTGTACCTGGGGCCATCCCTGAGCTCATCTGAAATGTCAGCTCCAGGGAACACATGGCATCGAGTTCTAAAGACCAGATACAATATTTTTGCAGATCCTCCTGTTCCTTCAGCTCTGGAAGACTGGAATTTAGGACAGTCTTATCTAATAAAAATGAACTGGCTTCTAGCCATGGTTTCTAGAGTCCTGAACTCGTAGAAGTATTTTGCTTCCAGTGTATGTACTTTGTGTTTTTCTGACAGCAGGTTTAATATGAGCAAAGTTGCAGAAAAGTTCAGCTGCCCAGACATAGTGCCATATATAGATATGACAATATTAGTGGTGTTGGGTCAATCTCTAGCTTCCAGGTTTGTGATATTGTCACACTTCTGTTGAGTGCAGCAGGTAGTTTCTCTGCAATTTCTGGTTTGAAATGGATGGTTGGGCTTCATTCAGGAGAGACTGGACATTTTGTGTAGCAAGTGTACTTTGAGGCATGGGATGACTATCACGTCTTCTGTGTGAGATGATAACAAGTTCATTTTTCAGCATGAAGTATTTCCACTGTTACTGGGAGCAATTGTTTTTCACTGCCTCTTGCTGTCAGTGAGTTTTTCACTGGCTCTGACATATTTCAGGATCTCATGAGTGGTTTTTCCATCACTGAAGATATCTGCCTCCTGTTAGATAGTGAAAATTATGACAAGTACCTTGCACACAGGGTGCCAGTTTTGGTACCAGTTGTAACAACATTCCTGCTTGCTACTTAGCAGCAAATTTAGGCATCTTAGTATTACAGTGCATGCCTGCTATTTTAACAACTGTGCCACCATCTCAGGAGGCCTACCTGCATTTAAAGTACTGCATCCTTTTGGTATTCCTGGGAATCCCATGCCTTGTCTTTCAGCCCCATGCAGACCCTTCAGATACCTTATAACACCTAGAGGCCAGTGGCTAGGTAGCTCAGATCCTGCTCCAGCATGCTTTTATAGGAGCTGCTTGTGAAAAACATCTCCAGAATCTCTCAGACCACTGGGGAAAAGAGGGGTTTGCAGGGTAGCACATGGATTCAAGAGATGAGCGTGAATATTACAGGAGTCATTTTCTTTCCGCTATGATTCTGTTCCATATTAGATGAAACATTTGGCAAAAGGTGTTGCACGAGTCCCCAGGGAGATAATGTTTATCCCTGAATTACCCAGGCATTACACATTTGGTGTCTCTCTAGCTCTGCCTATTCATTACCAGTAGCTCATGCACAGCTTGGCAGCAGCATGGAATCCCCTGTTTGTACTGTTGGTCTGTACAGCATATCGAGACTTTAGTTGAAATTAAGTTTATGGCACCATAATAAGCTACAGTGCTTCTTTACTAGAAGAGCAGATGGTGCTTTCTGGAAGGAAAGAGAAGTGACTTTACCTGCTAGCAAAGGCTTTGCTGCTCCGTCTTGTGGCTCTGCTCAGACTAAAAGGGAGGTCAGAGCTTAGTCTGGGAGTTTAAAAGTTTTCTCAGTGGGACTGTGGGAATGGGAAGCAGTGTTCAAGACAGCAGAGGGAGTACACATGTAAGCAAGCTCTTGGCACAGCCAGTTTAGCTATTTCACATCAGCATCCTTGTATGCTTTGAGGGGGTCATAGGTAGGAAGTGTGTTGGTGACTGCAGAGTACACCTGTGCCAAAGTGCCTCAGTGTGACCCCACAGGTTCAATCAAGTATATGAAGATTTTAGAATCATGTGCTTTCCTATAGGTGTGAATCAAAATCTTCATGTTTCAATGACAATGGACGTTTGGAAGAAGAAGATTTTCCAGAAACTACTGATTTTTATCATCTCTGTCACTTTGTGTGTCTTTTACCTTTTGACTTTGAAAGAAATCTGGCTTGGTTTTAGTGGAATACCACAGGGGTTTGATTATGTTTACTAGAAATGAGGTGGGAGTCTAGATGTCCATTGGAAAGTTCCATAGGGTTTGTTTGCAATTAGATGCACATATAAACTCATTTAAATATTTACAGGCATGCTGTAAAGAGAGAGAGAGAGAGAGAGAGAGAGAGAGAGAGAGAG
>NC_031769.1:90393564-90428976 GCF_001522545.3 Parus major
AGCCAAAAAATTAGTCATATGTCAGGGAACAGAATTTCTTATTATATGGAATTCACATTCAGCATCAAAAGTAACATTTTATGTATCAGCCTACTGCCTCAGGGCCCTTTCTTTCTTGTTTCCTTGCTTTCTTGTTTTCTCTGTCTCTTTCTCTCTCACCAACTTCTTTCTTTTCTTTCTTTTCTTTTTTTTTCCTCTCTGCACTTCTATGAATGTGTACCTATGAAAGCCAGCTCTGCCCTTTACAAAGCCATTTTATTGTGAGTTAGCTGTTCTTCATCTACTGGGAATATGCAGGCTAGTTAATATTCCTTTTGTTTTACAAGTGGGAGACAGAACATACCAACTAATATGGGCACAGTATCAGAGAACAAGAAGACAAATGAAAAAGTAATAAAAGAAAAGATATTTCTAGCCCTCACAGAAGAAGCTCATACAGATGTGATAGAGAAAAAAAGGGAAAGAAGAGGAAATAAACCAAAATGGACCTTTAAAGAAAGGAATTGTGCAGATACATATCTTGATTTTCGGAAGTGTTATGAATTTTTTAATTAAATTGGATCTTTTAAAACATGCAAGATTTACAGTTCCCTCATGAACAGCATTATCAAATTATGACAATTCTTTCCCCACTTTACACTCTCAATAGAGCTCAGCAAGAATGTATTTTCTCAATTTAAAAGCTTTCTTATTCTTATCTTAAAGATAAAGCTTGAAAAAATTTCAAAGCTTAAAATGAGGATAAAGTGGCATGCTTTTACTTAAATTTTCTTGAAAGTGCTGCTGGTAAATACTATTATTTCTCATGGTAACAATGACAACATATTCTTGAAGTGAGATTAGTGATAGGCTGCAGTACTATTAGTACTATCATCTGACACCTTATCAGGATAGCTATAGACCATTAGTAATTTCACCAGAAATTTAAAATATACTATTGTACTGTGAAAAGGAAGAAGATAAATCCAAATCAAGTAAGATAAATTGAAGTTAAAAGCAACTTCTCATAAGGTTGTTCTAACAGAAAGGAAGGAAAATTGTGTATATAATATAAATGTATATTGACATCATGGTGTGTACCCTTAATAACTAACATAAAGGGTAAGGACTTATATCTGACAATAATTCTGTTGAATTGAATTAACCTTACCCCAACTCAGAAAATCACCACTGATGGAGTTTAACTTTTAACCACATCAGTACTTAGCACTAAACCACATTAACTTATTTATCTGTATGTGTTGAGCTTGGAAGAGCCTGAAGACTTGGTGGTGAGTGATGGAACTCCTGAGTTACCAGAAGCAGAAACTGCCCTTAATACAAAGAAATTTGAAGGCCCTGAAAAAAATACTAAAAAAAAAAAAAAAAAAAAAAAAAAAAAAAAAAAGAGAGAGAGAGAAAAGGGTAAAAAAGGAATTGTTATTGCCTCCCAGAAATGTAATTCTATGACTTCTACTGTTATTTCCAGTTATAAGCAGGTTTCCTTTAACATGAAACTTGCACTTTTTGAAAGTTTTGAAGGTTCTGAAAGTTTGCACTTTCAAAGTGCAACTTTTGAACAGCTGCTCCCAGCTTTGACCAGCAGCTGAACTAGACCTTAATGCCTCAGGTTTGGGGCCTTTCACTGCTTGTCATCTGTGGTTTCATCTGAGCTGTTAAGGACATGGTGCAGGATGAAGGAGAGTCATGTAGCAGCTCCCACCCTCTTCCTGGAGCTCAGGGACCTTGCACATGGCAGGGAGGGCACTTGGACTCTTTCCCATCACCCATGACTGGGGTGGGACTATGCAGTCTTCTCAACCACACTGGCTCTGGCCATGCCTGGGAAGACCAGGGAGACCAGAACAGGTCTGGGACATATTGTTGGCCACAATCACAAGGCCACCCAGTGCAGCAAAACCAGGGAAGTGTTTCTGCAGATATAAAAATGACCACCAAACATGATTGTTTACTGTTTTGTATTATTTGGGTATGAATCAGCCTAAATAGTGCCAAATGCATCACAAAATGCAAGCCTTTAAAAGCACTGGCACTGCACTATTCCCCTTATTTGATGCCATAAAGCATTGTCTGTGGTTTGCTTCACTCCTCATACTGCATGCTACAGCCTCCTGGATCCCTCATAGCAGAGAGGTTTGTGTGGCTCTGCTTTAACATCTGATACATGCACTGCTTACAGAAATGTCCAGCTGGCAGAGTGTGTGTGTCTTTCCCTCTGATATTTTGAATTTAGGATGTCAGCTACTCCATCCTTATTCATGGACATGATGAGGAGTTTTTCAGAGGCCCTGATTGTTTAATATAACATGTTTACTGCGACACATCTGATGGCTATTATAGAAAATGTCAGATAATTTATTTTCATTTTTTCCATCCAAAAAAAAAAAAAAAAGAAGAGCATTTTATATCAAGAAACATTTCAATAGCTTATAGACAAATGGACAAAATGCATAAATGTCAGATGCACAGATCTGAGCTGTAGGGACACGAGCTGAATAAAACTCTAGTTGCATTTACTAATGCCAGATAATTGACATGATAATAGAAGACTACAGATAGGGGTATTGTTTGTATTCTAACCCTATTTTCTGTGATTTTCACACTGCAAAGACTATTCCAAAAATTATATCCTTTTGGTATTGAGGTTAGTTTTACAAATAAATTGAGATTTGGGAACGACAATTCAAATTAGCACTAAGGTAATGTTCTGAGGGAGGTTGATAAAGCAGATACTGGAAAACCTATTGCATTTCCAATATGATTATAGTAATTTACCCAAGATAACAAAGAAGCATCTCTTTCACTTTTCTGTGATTATTGCAGGGGAAATTTTGTATTGTAAAATACAAAGATTTGTTTTCCAGTCTTATGATTATGGGAAAAGTGCTTACTTGCTTTTAAAATAAAATAGTAAGCTCTAAGAATGCTTTTCTAATTAGGAGACACAATATATAATGGCATAATACTTGAATGATGGGAGTTCACACAAAAAGACTTTGCTTTCTGTGAGTCGTTTTTATTTACAGGTTAGCATGAGCATTCCTGATGAATTTCACTGAGGTTTTATAGGCAAGCAGTTGCTTCAATTTGATAATTCCATTTTTATTTTCAGAGGAACAAAATGCTAAAATAAGCCAAAATAATAGTGATTGTATAAATGTGAAAGAAAAAAAATTGTTATTCAAAGATATTTCTTTTGGATGAGTCAGTTAAATGTGAATGGAAATGTAAATCTACAATTCAAAAGCATTTTGTGAATTATGTTTTCTTGAAAAAGGAAGCCTCTACCTTTGACAAGAACAATTTGTAGGAGACAGATTTTTCATGGCTTCTGTTATTGTACTCTAGGAGCAATAAAGAGGCAGCTGGTGTCCTCTCTGTCAGTTCAGGGGCTTCCAGTCTTGGTGTGTGCTGCAAAACAATATCAGCAGCACTCACAAATACTCCACAATCTAAGAAAGATCAGCTGAGGTTCAAGTGAAAGGAATTTCTTCTTTTCAAAACCATTGACATGGTGCACAATCCATGTAGGTACAAGAGAGAGATTTATTCTAAGCAAAATAAATGCTTTTTTAAACTTTTTTATTTGGGAGTCTGACTGCTTTACTCATACCTGAATTCTTCTGAGAAATTGTTAAAATGCTAAAATTGCTATAAGCTTCTTACTTTATAAACAATGAGAAATCTGCCCTCTTTCCACCATCCATCTTCCTCTTGAAATCAAGAGAAGAAGGAATTTCCCCCTAGTCTAGATTTCCTTGAATGTTTCTAGAGCCTTACAGGTTGCCCCAGTCTTTTTTTATTGTCAACACTGAAATACTAGGCTTAGAAAACTGCTAAACTGCTTTATTTTTCAATTGTAAACACAAGAAATCCCTTATTTTCTCTCTTCCCACACCCAACCCAACATATTTGGCATAATTAAGCAAAAGAAAAATGCTGGTTTAAGCATTTTCTGCTTAAGATATTTTATTATCATCATCATCATCATCATCATTATTATTATTATTATTATTATTATTATTATTGTTACTAAGATTCTTGATACCACAGTTGCAATGAAAGCAGCTTAAGTCTTGTCCTTCAAGTGGTGGGAATTTTATCTTCTTCAGTATTTTATGGTGTTTTGGCTGGCCTACTTCTACTCCCATTGTAAATTGCCCAGAACATGCTTTATATGATGCTGCTGATGGAAGAACTGGCAAGCTCTCACTCCGTTAAATGTTGCCAACAGTATCTTCTCAATCAGAATTCAAGTTTCTTTTGTAACAAGTGACTGGAAGAACATTTTTGTCACAACTCTTTAAGTACAGGGTTAGGTGGTACTGATGCTGTCTGTGCTCTCTTGTGTAATTCTAGGGGAAGCAGGACAGCGGACTGAGAGGCATCAACTTGTTCAATCCTCATTACTTTTCTGCACTGCAATTTCCTTCATGCAAATAGCAATTCATGCCTTTTACCTGGCTTTCACATGTCAACCCGGTACCACCAGCACTTTCTTGCCCTCCTTCCTTCATGGGAAACACTGGGTACCTTCATCACCACAATTTCTTCCTCTCACCCTCCCAAGAGCTTTGTTTTTCAGCCTGTATCTCGTATTTGGGTTTGAGAAGTGACTTACTGTGTGCCTTAGGGTGGAGCATTCCTGAGTGACCTGCAGGTCTGTGCCTGCCTATGAACTGCAGAGTTGAATAATTATTGTTGATGATGGTGGCAGCAATGCCTGGCTCCTTCTGTCTGTACCTAGGGTATAGGAATGGCTGATGGTTCCTTATCTTTAAAGCTGGAAGAGAACTGAATTAATTCAAGAGGGCCAGTGTGTCTCATGGCTTTATTCCTGTTGATGGTGGTCAAGCAAAGCTAAATAGATAATGCCACAGTAACTTACCATTATCTAAAATAACTTTGCTTTGCTGAGATTGAACAATAATTAAACACAATAGTTAGAACCTAATGTCTTTGGAAAAAAGGTATGGGAATTGTAAAACCCATTTTTAACATCTGGACACCTCCAAGTTAGCTAGAAGCTATCTTTTTTGAACATCTATTTGGCAATTACTCTGATAAAGCACTCTATTAGCACAGAGGCTGTGTCCAAGGCTAGTATTTGGTTTCAAATCTGATCCAAGAACTTTTGAAGAACATCATCTTTCCCTCTGAAGAACATCATAATTTCCTTTTAAATCTTCAGGGCTTTAGAGAAGCATCTCATTCTTCAGCAACATATCTCTGTTATTACTAGTCTTGAGCAAATGCTGACATTTACACTGTGTTGCATGCTAGCTTTCCAATCTCAGGAGAATACCTTGCAGATGCAACACTGTGCAACACAGCACGAGAATTCACTGGAATACTGTAACTCTCTATAACCAGAATATAATCATATATTCAGGGAGAAGAAAGTATTAAATGACACTACATTATTTTACTGGAGAATAGGTTTCAGCATTAATTTATTTGGATTTAATACATTTGTAATGGAATTCTGCTTTACATCAAACACAGCGAATATTGAATTATTTAGATGGGGTCAAATTATAAAGCATTGTGATAATTTGAAGTTCTTACTTGTAAATGAAAAGACTTCTTAAGCTTTTCAGGCAGTATGCAATCCACTTCAGCCTTTTAATAATGGTGACCTGCGCTTCTTTACACTCCTGGGCTTTTGAAAAGGACATAGTTATTCTCCACCCTTGAATGTTACCTGTGTTGTATGAGATCTCAGACAAAATATGTTATTTTTCTGTTTCACATTTTCCTTAGTCTCTGCCTCACTGCCTTTTCTCAGCTGTACTCTGGCAGGCAAGGAAATGAGTGCTTCCTCAGAGGTGGGATACTGTTTTTTCTCCTTCAGAGAATGAAGTGAAGGGAAGGGGTAAGGAAAGACATGTATTCTTTTCACCTCTGCCTGCGAAGGCTTGCTTTTGTTTCTACACTTGGCTGGGTGAAAGAAAAAAACAGAGTTCAAGGCAAAACATCTTAGAGCTTTTAAAATGGTGCTATTGATTTGTACTTTACTTGACTTACATGTAACAATACATGGAGAGCAGACAGGGCACATCCTGCCTGGAACTGACCAGAGCACTTTCAGGCTCTTTTTCTCAGACTTGAGATTCTCTTGGTGTCATCTAGACATATATATTTTCATATATTTTCATAAAGAAAATTCAGTTGGGCACCCATCCCAAACTTTTAAAAATGGAAATAATTGCTACCAGGATGTCAAATGTATTCCTAATGTAAATGGATACAGCTTCCAAATTTAGCTCAAGAACTTCTCCTTTTAGTCAAGTTTACCTCTAGTATAGGTTCTTCAAATATACTCATTATCCTGTTTATATTTGAAGTCCATGGGAGTAAACTGGCCAAGGAGAGCTGTTGAAAATCCCACTGGAACCCAAAGAAGGATTAATATTGAAGTTCCCAAAAGGAAAAATGAAAACAAAGGAATATGTTGTTGGGCACTTAAAATGTTCTCCAGCACTTTCTAATAGAAAAATGTGATAAATGATGTGCTGTTAAAGGAATGTGAGTACCTACAGAGAGATTTTTTTTAAGACCAAGAACACTCTTAGACATGCAACTTTGAACACTGTCATTCAGGAAGGCAATGTGTTTGGTTTGTTTTCATTTTTTTTCACTTGTTTCTCCTATCTTGGAAATTCCTAACACTGCTGGACAGTAACTTCTCAAGAAATCTGATTAATAGAAAGAAAACAAGCCTGGAAAATTCTTCAATTAAGAAAAAAAAGAGGCAAAGAAAGTAAATTTAAGGATGAAGGAAATCTCTTGAGAAAGCACTGCAAGAAGTTATGCCTGATGGAGCCTATCTCCAACAGTTTGCCCAGTCAAAAGGGCATTATCTATTTCAGCACTTTTCTTTGAATCTCACTGTTGCCATGTTGACTTTACAGTACAGATCCCATAGTCTTTTGTTTTGCCAGTGCTTTGGTATATCCAGGCCATGCCTCTGGGTGAGCTGTCTTTCAGGAAGGACTCTGCCCCTGAGAAGGGGTAGCTGGGGGGCACTCTGGGGACTAGGGCTGCTGAGCAGTGGTGAGCTGTGTCCCATTTACTGCAGGTTGTGTGTCTGAAGTAGGGACCATCTTCCTCTTCTGTAAGAATCTTTGCTTTAAAGTAACAGGGTAGTCATGTCCCAGGCTTTCCTGAACATCCCTTTTGGTTTTCCTGACCTGATCCCTTCTGCTTAATGACTTGTGCTTCCTTCTCTCCCATCTCTCCCCTCTCCAATTCCAGATTGCTTTAAAAGGCCTAAACATTTGCTTGTGTGGGGCCAGTGAATTACCAACCTGTTGTTATTTTTGCTTTCTCTGTGTGCCGTGGCATAGGGTGCTCAGTGAGTAACAGCACATCTTCTAGCTGGAGCAAGGAAAGTTTAGCACTGCTACACTCATAGATGGAAGACCCTGATTGAAAAAGGAGGTGAAACATTAAGGTTGCAGTTTTTTTCACCTGATTAACTGTCATGGTATTTTATTTTAATATCTCTCCCAGTATTCAGAAGTTATGGTTGAGGAGATATTATTTATTTTACTCCCTTTGTCTTCAAGTGCTTATGACTCTTCAGTGAATTTACCTCTGGGCTAAAATGTGTTTATGGCAAGGCTTTCAGGTGGCTTCACTTAGGGTACCACTTTATACCATGAAAATCTCATTGAACCACCTGCCCTACTGTATAATATTCTTTGACCCTAAAATTTTAAGTCATGCTGGAGTTGCATTTAGTAATTTAAATTGCAAAATGATGCTGGGAAAGTATCTTCATTGCTTGTGTGAAGTGGTTCAGTTTCAATCATTTGTAACATAATACTGATGACATATCTGATGGATCTTCATATATGAAAGCCTTTCTCTGTGGGGCCTCAAATACTGAAATTCAGTTCAGGCATTTGTAGTCCTGAGGACTCTACACTTCAGACCTCTTGTCTGATCTTCAGGAAAACATGGTCTCATATTTGCCACTAACTTACCTTTCAGCTTTGTGTGTAATAAATGCCTGCTTCTCCTTTTGTCCTTCCCACCAATTTTATTCCATATAAAATCCCTAGATCATGTATTTGGCTTAGGATGTAATGTGGCACAGGTGGCACAGAGACATGTCTGTGACAGTGCATGTGGTGAATGCTGAGGGAACTCAGAAAGCTGGAGGAAAATCCAGCTGAATTCCATCTTCCCCACAATGGAAGGAGAGACTACCCTTTTCTATTATTGCCTGAATCACTATGATGCTGGAAGAATACTTTAATCATACTGTGTTTATCTGTGGGTAAAGAGAAGGCTTCACCTTCTCCTTCTTGCCATTTGGACTCAATTTTAGAGAGGTGAACTATAGAGGAAACTTGCACATATAAATGTACAGATGCAGTGCACCATCACTTCCTTATAAAGAGTGTCCCATAAATAAAACTTAAAAATATTATTCTAAAACCTATTCTGATACATGCATCATACGACTGGTTATTTTACCTTTTTGTGTAAAGGTGCACACTCAGAACCAGGAGCAGCATGTCTCAGTTTTCTTGTGATGCACACCAAGAGAGCTTGAGAAAAGCTCTCCAATGCCCAGAGAACCTCCAGGCCTGACTCAGGTAAGCTGTGAAGCACAAGAATCCATGGCTGCAGCTTCAGCTGTCTGAGAATTCCTCTCTCTCCCTCTTCCTTTTTGAGTCCTTCCCTGCCTTTGTTGCCTCGCTAGAGAAGAGGCATGGTGGCTGCTCTGGGCCAGCTTCAGGAGGTCACTCTGACATCACAGCATTGCAAGGAAAGATTGGTGTTTGCTTTTTGTAGTGCCCTGCCAGTGTAAGGAGGAGACTGCAAGGGTCTGCCCTGTTGTTATAGCATGCAGTGAGGATCTCAGCCTGAGCTGGGGAAGCAGATGAGGAGGTAGAAAACCAGGGAGAATTGTGTCAGGGCTCTTAGTGGGGAAGGCAGAGGAGGATGAGGGAGTGTCAGTCAGATGTATTTGGCCAAAATGGTCAATTACTTCAGCAAAATGCTGGTAGATCCAGGCTGATGGACTGGAGCTTGGCACAGTAAAAGAAGCAGTGTGGTGCTATCTTGAAAGTTGTGCTCCTGCAGCAGTGAATTAACTACCCAAGTGCCTCTTGGGAGACAGCCAAAATGCTGCCAAAATTATGCCAAATGGAGACCACAAAGCAGCATAGATTATATCCCTAGAAATTTTTTCTTTTCCTCTCTAACATCCGTGCTGAGAAAATGTTCATCTCTGAGTTGCACTGAGAGGTGGGAGTGGGAATGGACATGGCTAGAAGTGCATGTAGTAAAAAAAAGAATAAAAATAGCAGTTTGGGTTTTTTCTTTTTCTCAGGAGGAAGTTAAACAGCCTTTTTAGGGACTGTGAGACTCTTAGTGAAAAGAAGCACAAATTGTGTAGGATAATTTAGAAGATTGTGACTTAAATTTAGTTTCTGACACAACACTAAGACTTCGTAGTAGTTTACAAAAAGTCTTTCCTCTTTCTTCTTTAAGGAGACTGGATAATAAGGTTATTATCTACATGGTGTTTTTCAGCCAAATGTTTCTAATTGCTTTACAGCTGTAAACATCAGGAGTCTCATTGTACAGCAGCTGCAGAAAAACATGCTGAGTTCTGGTACATATTAAGGATTATCTTTGAAAAGGAAAACAACTGTGTTTGGATTCTGTTTTTGTTACACGAGAGCTAGGTTTGATGTTTTTCATCTTCTTTTGTTGTCTCTGAACTTTTTTTTCCATTCTATGTTCTTTTTGCAATGATGGACCAGACAGCACACATTATTAAAAAGGCACTCTAGATTATATAGTGGCATAATAATGTACTCTGGTTTATGCTTTGTTCTCTTCCTAGCAATTCATAACATTCAGTCTAGGGCGTTTTACCACTATTAAGTACAGACTTGACATTTTTGTAAAACTGTCTATTATAACACCAGCATTTTGTTCTTAAATGGTAATAACAGTCTCAGGATGTATCTCTAATATGTATGTGTAAAGAAAGTTGGATTTTTCTCCATATGGTTTCCCTTTCATTTATCTGCATTGAATTACATCAAGCATTTTATAACCCAGTCATTCAATCTTGTAATGTTTCTTCAACTTTTCCATTAGCCATCTGTTTTAGCATCCTGACACAATCAGAACTTCCTACCCTTTCCAATCTTTCAGGAACAGATTGAAAAACAAGGTTGAACACAGATATCTCTTAACCTCCACTGGGTACATCTTGCTGATCTGAAAGTGACTGCCCATGGCCTAATGTTTTTGGGGGGTTAGCCAACCCTTTCTTCATGTGACCAGCACTTTGGTGCATTAGCATTTTTATTTAAAGTTTTTTATGAAGGCTTTTATCAAGTGCACATTTAGGCATCTGGGGACCTCCCTTGTCCACCTGCTCCTTTACTCTTTCAAAGGAATCCAGCAGTTTTCCCTGGTACACATCCCTTTTGCAAAGTCATTCTGGCTCTTCCATATTTGTTTTGTGATTCTTTTTCTGCTGTAGTTTTGCTGTTTTGACTGCTTTTCTGATAATTTGCCTGGGAACACTCTACAGGAACCCTACATAAATTGGGAAACTGTAAGTTAACCAGTCATCTGGTGCCAACCTTTTGTGTATAAGGAAGGAATCTCTCCCCAGTGTTCACAGTAAACACTCGGGCAAAAAAACTGGCTGTTTTGGGGGGGTTTTTTTGTGTTGTTTTTTTTTTTTTTGTGGCATTTTTGCCTTTTCTGAAGGCTTTTTCTTGCTCTTTGGTCATGGACTACCAGCCACTGTGTTTGTGGACAGTGCCTTCCACATGACTGACTGTGGTCCTGTGCATTAAATAATGATTAGAAATATCTTAATGCTGTAGTTTGTGGTTTCCCCTTTGCTTCTGTCATAGTCTTCTCTGTTCTCAGTCATATGGAACCTACAGGAGGGATCCTTGACCAAAGGATTTTGGATCTAAAATAATCTGAACTGTAGCAACCAGCTATAAAACCAGTACCCATTTCCATTTTCTCCTTCCATGATTTGTTGAATTCCCTGGGAATTTTGGAGGGTTAAATTGTCTGAATTTTCACTCAGATGACAGAGCAGAAACACTCATGAGAGCTACTGTAGTCATTAACCCCTGGTTATCTATACTGGGGGGCTGGTTAGAGAGTGCTGGGAGATTCTCTTGTGCCCTGTGTTCACATTTCCTTAAGCAGCTGAGGCATGTTTAAGGCATGTCTCAAGTGCTCAGATACAGAAGCTGAGAGCGTTTATATTAAGTGTAAATCCCACTCACATAAAAAAAATGCATTGTTTAATTTTTATCATAGAAAATATGTAGTAGAAAGCTATTTCAAAAAGATGCTAACAATATATTAATAAGATAAAAGTTAAAATATAAAGAATACAATTAAAAAGTTATAATACTGAGTGAGCATCATTCAAAGAATCCTCTTCAAAGGCCATTTAAAACAGTTATGGCCCAAGATCTTTAAGATTCTTTAAGACCCATTTAAAATGTCAGACACAGGAAGCATAAATATCATAATGGTGAGGAAAGGCTGCAAGAATTATAACATTTCAGGTACTCTGAAAGAGAAAAAAATTCTCCCATGTTGAGTGCAGAAGTATTTTTATATCCGTAGTTTGTAATATATTGTACAGTTCTTTGCTTTCAGACACCAATGAAGAGTTAGATCTAAAATGAAGATACTGGGAAGAGGAAGGGAAATGTTACATTTATTTTTAATAACGTATCCAAAGAATTGTTTGAACCATATATAATAGGTTAGAAAAAGGGCTCAAGAGACAGATTCAGAGAATGTCACCCTCTTGCTACTTAGATAAAGTAATTTGTGCTCGACTCAGGGAAGAAAATTTGTTTCAGTTCTATAAGACATAAAATACAAACATAAATTTCACCCATGCATGTAGAAAATATGCTCTATTTGCATTCAGTGCATCTAAAGACAGATCTACTGACCCATCATTGCCTGTAAGTTTAAGGATATATGAAGTAGACTCTTGTTGCATAATTGCATTTTTATATAATTGCTTTCTTGCTTCGGGTTTGCTACTGTCTTTATTGTCAACATTTGTTTTTAATGAGAATTGGTCCCCTAGTTGGAACTGTAAGGTGGTTACTATAAGTATAGCCTACAACCACTGTAATCTATTTTTATACTATTTCTTACTTATTTTCATTAAAATTGTTATAATTACTTTTTACACACTCTAAATTGCTTTTTGCAATACCTACCTGTCCAGTTTCTTCTCCAAAATATTGGCTGCCAATGTGTTCCAGCCTAAGTTCCAGCATGGAAGCTGATCCTAAATTACTACAAAAATTAGGATGAGGTGGGAAATCTAAGAAAAGAATGGTAAAAGGTGGACAAAGAAAGAGTGAAGTTGAGCTAATTCACAGAAAAGATAGAATAAAATTTCCCTACCCACCATAGTGGGTTTTAAATGGCTGTTGGTTTTTACACAATGCTTCTCAAAGATGAACTTTTCAGCCCATTTTGTTCCTAACTTGTATTTTAATACTAGCATTGAATTATGGATCCTTTCAACCATCTTAATTATGCTAGTTAATGGTTATTAGTGAAAATGGGACTTTGTCAAAGGTGGGTTTTCTCTTTGTATCCAAAAATAGGGAAGATGCAGAGTGCCTTACAATAGGGTTGGAAACAGAGAGGATGAGGGAACTCAGCTGATCACTAAGTCTTGCAGTCTTGCCTAATTTTAAAGGTCCTTTCCTTTTGCTGAAGGATGCTGTCCAGCTGAGCAATGCAAGATGACTGAGGTTATTATGAGACGAAGAATTGAATAGGATAAGGAGAGAAAGAAATATATTTGGATCTCTCTAGGGCGTCACAGTTCTGAGCTATTTAGAAGTGGTAGAGTTCAGTCCCGTGTTCCCTCTCCCCTGCATGCTGAGGGAGTGATCCCAGGGCAGCTTTGGTTCATGTGCTCAGCACAGGAGCCACTTGTTCTCCCTACAAAGCCATGGCTCAGGCATCTACAGTGCAACAGCCTTGGAAGCCAGCAGAGGGGTTTTGCATAAGTGTATCAATAAGTGTCGTGCGATGGCATTCAACACAAAGCGTTTGGTTCTCTTGTTAATGTGTTGGGCAATGGCTGTTTCCAAAAGCTGCATGAGCTGTGAGGAAAGGCATGAGATTCTAAATGCAGGAAAAAGTGCAAAATTACATGACACCAGCAAAAAAACTCATAAAAGACTCATGCTGTTTTAAACACCGAGTGCTTCCAGCCCACTTTTTCCCCCCAAACCTTCTAAAAGGTTTCACCAGCTGTGAGAGCTTTTAATGAGAGACTAAAGCCTAATAAAGATATTGAATTTATGATTTGGAATGAGTTTTAAAAAGATAACATTGCCAGTAAACAATGCTGAAAACTCTTATTATGAGGGGCAGCTAAGAGGAGCTACTGAACCTCTCCTAAGAGTTTTTCTTCTTGTTTATTGTTAATGCTTGGCATCCTTTATCTGACTCTTGGCACTGCTCTCCATTATCCATTCTTTCTGTATTTTGATCTAACTGAATTAATATTTACCTTGCCTTTGAAATGTGTGTTCATCTGTTTTAAAGTCCTGTGGACATCTTAGGTATTACAGAATACATATTAATAGCATTTTTGAAGTCCTGCAGTGGCACAATAGCAGATTTGTGTTTGATATCTTAATGTTTCAGACAGTCTCATGTAGACATGATGTTTTTCTACAACCACCAAGTTATCAAGAGATTAGCCCCAAACCAGTTTTTGTCGGAAACCCGTGCACTGGGACATAAATATAACAGGAACAGAAAGTTGATCAAGGGACTGCATAATTACCCATAAGTATCCAATATGGTGTCTTTATAAAAGTTAATAAAATATACTTAGGAAGTACTAAAAATGAGCTAAATTTCCATGGCATCTCTCTGTAGTGGTCCTAAAAGAGTATGGAAATGTGGCTTCTCTAATTATAGTTTTTGTGATTTTTTTACCATTCTAAAGGTATGTCAGCTACGTCTCCAGATTTCAGAGTGTTCTGGAAAAAACACTGTTCTGCACAGTGGGTATTACAAATGTCTGTGTCGTGTGCACAAGGGCTGAGCTCAGGTGCAGACATGGTGCTTGGGAATTAAACACTTTTAGAGTGTCTCTGGTGCCACTTCACGTTGGAGAAGGGAGCTCTTTCAGTCTAATCGTGGGGCCTTTTGAGCCAGACTGCTTTAAAGATGTGCATTTAATGGACCCAGAGGCCCCAAACATATTTCATAGAGCATTGTGCAGAATGAAGAAGAGGAAAGAAAGAGGTGGCCCATGGGCTGTGCAAATATCCCCTAGAAAGTCTGAGTCTTTTATCTGTCAGGAGAAACAGTGAATACTATTTTTTTTTAAAGTTTAATATTGATAACTGTAACTGGCCTTTGAAGTAGCTATTGAGTCAATACATGACTCCAGATATAATTCAGGGGCTTTGTTCTTCTCCCGACTTTGTATAGCAAAAATAGGAACAGGAGTGATCATTTGAATAATGCATGGGGGATTATAATGGTATATACAATTAAAATTCAGTATTAGAATATACACTGAAACAGAATCCTTCTTTTAGCGTTCATCTTCACTATTGATTGAATGAGCTACTGATGTGCACATTTTAGTGTCAGGGCCTGCCATACTCATCTTAAACCCAATGCATGGTGTGTTTTCCCATCCACGAGTGTACAGTGTGATACCTCAGGTCCATTTTTATACTTTTATACCATTGTTTTAGGCTATGATTTAGAATTATATAAAAGCAGTACAGCCAATATTCATTAAAACAATAAAATGTTTCCAGTTCTGTATTTATTTAAAATTTCATAACATTTTTACGTGAAGATCAGACACCAAAAATATGGTTTCCTATCTGAAGCCGCTCCCAATTTTTTATACATTTCAAAGAAGCTGTTAAGCAGTTGGCCATAATATTTAAAAATACAACAGCTCTAACTGTTGATTGAAGAGCTAGTTAGGATGCAGGTGGTAAAAAATATTGTGTTCTCCTTGTTGATCCTGTTTCAAGGAGCAAATAAACCTCAGCAGATTTTATTACTGGGGGTATCCCCAAGTAACCAGAAGGTTTTGCAAAGTACCACCCTGCTTTGTCACAGGCTGAGTAATAGCAGGACGTAATGCCATTTAAGAAGTAATTCCTGGTTCTCTTCAATATTTAAGACATTCCAGTGCTTATCAGCTGCAAATAAGAAGTAGATGGAAAGCATATGGCATCTGTTGCACACCAGACCATGCATTTCAGTACTAGGGAAATTACAAAACTAAGGAGGAGCCTGGACATAAAAGCCCCTTTTCCCCACCTATAGCAGATTGTCAGATTTCTAATTTAAAATTTTGTTGGAGTTCTGGCATACTGCCATCTGACTCCACAGCTGCAACAGTGCAATAACTCTGTCACCTCTCTTAGAAAATGTTTCTTGAGAGTAAATTTAATGCCTAGTGAAGTGTTGAATTTACAGCTGCTGGGAGCAGAATATAATGTGTAAGAGATGGCCATGAGGCCCTGCTGATTTCCCTCAGCTGGCTACAAGTAAGGTTGTGTTTCTATGAAACTGTTGTGAACAGCATTAGGGAATTGGAGGGAAGATGTTTCCAGTTATTTGTTTTCACAGGCCTTTCAGTAATCCTGTGTACGAAGAATCGATCAGCGGTGTCACTGGAGGTCTTGCCCAAAGAGCTTGAGTGAGATTATGGAAAACATTCATAATCATTATCATTGCAAGAAAACTGTTTTCTGAAACTTTTCCTTTTGCCTCAGCTCTTTCAGTCTCTATTGATGTTGAAAATGCTGGTGCAGACAGGCAGTGGTAGTGCTGAATCCCTCACCAAGTGTTCCACTCACCTATCCTCTTATTTATTCAGCTGAAGATGGTGGCCCACCTCTACAGAGCTGCCAAAACAGTCTCCAGCACTGAATGAGTATTTGTGACATGGTAAATGCTTTACTGACTTTCTCTGGGGAGGGCAAGGTAGACTCTTCCAGATAGATAATGGGTGTCAGGCATTACTAACTTGAATTAAATTTGAAATTTGGTTCTGGAATTAAGACCTTTCTATCCTGTGATCACAACCTGACAATTTTGATGTGTAATCTCTCTAGTGTGAAGGTTATGCAGACGTGAAATTTACTTTTTTCTTCAGAAATTTGTGTATAAGTTTGGCAGGCTCTTCCACTTTTGCAAAGTTTGAAATAAAAGACAATAGAAATAAGACAGGTTCACAGTTTTCAGATCTTGCTAGTAGTTCAAATCCTTTGTTGTTGCCATCATCTTCTGATGACAGATGATATGCTGACATTACTGGAAAATGTCAGTTGGATATTCTAGGTACAGCAGGTTTTTCCCCATGTTCAGTCAGCCTTGAGCTACACTCATAGCTGAGCTTTGCAGGAGTGGTTTCTCTTACAATTTATGCAAGGAATTGATGAGCTCCTGAAGCTCTTAGTTGACTGGCAAGAGTGAGGGTGTAAGACAAGGTGTCTCCATTAGAAAACTGGTCCTGAGTTTGCAGGGACACCCCCTGCTCTGTCAGAGGAGATCACATAGGGTGGAGCTGTGAGCATAGGTCCTTTTCCTCACACCCTCACAAAGACGGTGTATTTTCTGAAAAATAGTGTCTGTATTTGATTTAATCAAAATTGCCCTCCCCTTTCGCTTCTGTCCCACCCTCCCTAGGGCAAAGCACATCCCAAAAGCTCGTTCAGGCTCCTCCATACCTTCATGTGTTGCTGCACAAGAGCCAACCCCCTACAGTGTTGTGTTCCTGTGCAAACAAGAGTTTTTCCCATGGGACTATGAGACACATTTCTGGGTTTGCATGGCACTATCTGCATTAGGCTCTATCACAGCAGAACAGTTTGAATTCTGAGCAGTGATTATCACCTATTTGAATACAGCAAATGAGTCCTGCAAGCTGCATTAATACATCAACATAACTCTTTAGTTAGCATTAGTAGCCTTAGTGAGTTAGTATTCATTTTTTCTCTCATTTTTAAAATTAATCAACACGTACTGCCTCAATCTTTTTGTGTCTGCTCCATTTTTGGTGCTCACAATGATTTTCTAGCTGTGGTGTTGAAAATATTTCTATGAAAGGAAATGCAGTGAGAGTGAGAAAAGATAACCTTGTAGCAAAACAATTGGACAGGGACAAGTGCTATTGTGCCATCCTGCCTTGGCCTTGTGTTGCTGCCTTGGATAAATCCTTCCCTCTATATATACTTTTCTTCCTCATTCACATCCACTGAAAGGGAAATGATATTATCTAATTTTTATCACAATTTGTATGGCTTCTCTGCTTATGCTGTAAGTAATGGGCTGCTTCTCACCCATGCCTTTCAGAAGGGAGATCTGATCTCCACTGCAGCCTCTAGGTATTTCACATAGCTGCTAATGATAGTAACTGGGAGCAATGAGTAATATCTAAAATTTAAGCTATTTGAAGTCACATTATAGATTTCTGCCATCAAATGGTCTTGCAGACAGCAGCAGTTTCCCTGTAGAGAGTGAATAATTAAGATTAAAACACTATCTGACAACTTTTTGTCAGATATTTTCTTCTGCTTTTAAGGGAAAGTTTCAAATATGAGAAATAAAGAGTGCTTTAAAAAATTTCTCCACTCTATAATTCTATTTCTTCACTCTATAATTCTACACATTTGTAACCAATAGACAGAAGCCTAAGTCAAGTTAATTATTTTCTGCATAAAAATCAGATGCTAAAAAAATTGCTTGTGTCCTTGATTCTACAAGCACTTAAGGACATTCTTTGTCTTGCACATGATCTGTTCCATTTACCTTATTTAGATATCACAAATGCTCAAGGTTGAGTCTCTGTGCAGGCATTTATAGGATTGGAGCCTCAAATTATGTATGCCAAATGGCAAAACACCTTTTCAAATAGACTTGTTCCTCACTGAACACCATTTTGCAGAAAATAGTATTTTTCTAGAAAATTCAGCAAAAGACACCTATTTCTCGTGGGGTTTGTAGCTGAGAAATGCAAAGACTTTCCATTCCAGAGAGTTTTCTGGTTTTTTAGCTCTAAAGGAAAAATGTGATAAATGGAAACGTAGAAGGGAAGGAGTAGTAGAATAGGAGCCAACAATGAACACTGAAAATATTTTTTACTGAAAATGTGGGGTTTGAATGCATGTATATATATTTATTTCTCATTTTTAAAATATTTCTCTTTTTTTCCCTGAGAAACATACAGTTTTTGGCAATCATATATAATGTGTACAATATGCAGAGCATGGGTAATAACCTGAGTTGTGCAGTATAATCTATGTCAGCGTTGTGTTGGTTCATCCATGAAAACCTATCAGTTCCCTCTAAGTGCTTTCCATTATACTTGGGTGATATTTTTAAAAAAATAGTTATTGAATTTATTTTTAGTTTTTTGAAATAATGGCTCCCAGAAGGTCATGACAACCTGGGAGGCTGTTCCACAGCTGTGAACACAGTTTCTGTGGAGCTTTCAAGGACCAAGACCCAAACATCTCTCTGACACTGAAACCACAAGAAGAATAAAGGAAAGAGAAAGTGGGGAGGTTAATGAGTAATTATAGTTGTCTATGATTTCCTCCCAAATGTCTTCAAAATGAAATAAAACAAAAAAGAAGCCAAGTCACTTCCATAGCTTTGCTTGGAGGAAAGTGTCACTCCACATACAGAGCTCAGTTCTTTTCATGCTAGGACTTGAAGACAAACCTAGATTGACATGACTTTGAGATTGAAGAAAATACATGGGCTTTGTGACAAATTGACACATTTCTGATGTGATTAAGTTTCTGCTGACTTCAGCCCTTTTTTCAATAATGACAAAAAACATCCTGATCAGGTCCTTTAAACCATTATTTACCTCCCTTACTATTGCTCACAGAGGCGAAGGCTCCTTTCTCTGGCTGCATCCTGGAGCTCTGTAGGCAGTGATCAGGTGACTGACATGGTTATAGAAAGTCTGCATCTTCTTTGCATCAAAGCACTGCTCACACCAGAGCTTGCTTCTCTTCTGTTGTAGAAAAAATGAAAGTGAGGAGCAGAAAACAAAAGGAGCTCAGGAATTAGCACCAGAGCGAGGCAGAGCCATCAGCCATCCATTCCCCCCACTGGTATGCAAATATTGTAATTCTGGAGACCCAATAGAACATGACACCTCTATTTCAGCCCTTACTGTGGTGAGCTGGTCCTTGAACTCTGTGCCTTTGAGATTTGTGCTAGGAATGGTATCAGCATTTGACCACCATTATTTTCCAATTTAGAAATCGAGTTATATATCACCTGCAGATCAAAAAAGAAAATCCCTGCAATGTTTATGGAAGATTATTAGTTGCTTTAGTGTCCATTTTTACCACTATTTTACTTGGTTTCAGGTTTTTCAAGAGTATATATGAGGGCTCTGTTGTTTCAGTGTCTGAACAGTTTGCCACTCCTCTACAGGCTTAGGGAAGTAACAGTCACATTTACTTCATGAACAGGACTGAAGGGTTCACCTTGGTTTGTAATTGGCATAGAGGGTTTTCTTCAGGACAAGGATTCATTAGCCAAAGCTATAGCTGCCGAGGGAGCACTGTGCCTGCTTGATGTGTTCTTGTTTGTAAGGGCAATGATGCTGGAAAGCCAGAGAAGCTCCCCAGCTTGGGGGGCAGGGGTGAGGAGAGAAGGAAGACCCTTAGCAAATTGCTTGTAAATGTTTTGGGTATTTGACCATCTACTCTGCAAACTGAGAGACAGAGCAAGAAAACAAAGGAACATTAAGGGAGCAAGGACAAATAAGATTTTCCTACTGACTGTAATTGCACATGCTGCACAACTGTCAACAGTATAATTTACCCAAATGAAAAATTTCCTAGGAGTCCCATTAGGTGTCAAAGGCTGGTGAAGTGTAAGAGCAGTATTTTTAAAGTTAACCTACCAGAATAAACCCATTTGTATATGCATTAGCATTCAGCAGCACGAGTATCCTGAAAGTCCACGTGTTTACAAGATACAAGTTTAAATTTCTGAGTCTCAGTATGGCAAGGACCTTGACAGTGCCATGAGTGGAAAAGAGCCAATAAGAGCCACTTATTTGCATGTGTTTGTGAAAAGAAGTACATCACATGTGTTTGTGTTCTTGTTGCATGAGCCTTGTCCCAGTGTCATGGTTTTAATCCCAGCTGGAGATTAATCACCGTGCAGCCACTCCAAATTTCCTCCAAAGCCCCCGTGAAATGTGGAGGAGAATCAAAGTAAAGCTTGTATGTTGAGATAAGAACAGTTTAATAATTGAAATTAAAGCAAAATACAGTTATAATAGTATATAATAATAATGATAATAATTATAGTTATAATAATAAATAATAATGATAATAAAAAGGGAAAAAAACCAAGCGATGCACAATGCAATTGCTCACCACCCACTGACTTATGGCAGACCTCCCTTCCTGAACCCAGATCAGCCACCCTTCCAGGTAATTCCCCCCAGTTATATACTGGGCATGATGTTCTGTGGTGTGGCATATCCCTTAGGTCAGTTTGGGTCACCTGTCCCAGCTGTGCTTCATCTCAGTTTCTTTTGTGCACCTCCTCAATGGCAGGGCATGAGACAAAGAAAAAAGTGACCTTGACTTGGGTTAAATGTGACAAAACCCCAAAAACATCAGTGTATTATCAACACCATTCTAATTCTGAATCCAAAACAACACTAACAGTTACTGAGATGAAATTAACTCTACCTGAAGCTGGGACATGCCCTGAGTTCCCCCAAGTGGCAGTGGAGACAGTAGACATTAGATCCCCTTTCTCTAAACAGCCACTGGTTTTCCATTAGCTTGTAGGAAGATCAATGTCCCAGGCCTCTCCTGCTGTCAGATTTGATTGAAATTGCCCAGTGAGTGCAAAAGTTATAGGAACAAACCACCATGTCTGGAAAGTTGCAGCTCCTGCACAGCCTTGGTTTCCTTAGAGACTGAAGATTGATAATATATGTTTTAATCAATCTTGCTGTAAATATGCTACATGATCGTGTTCCTTTTCTAATAGTTTATTTTAATTTTATGTAAAAATATGCAATGACATGCTCATTTTTTTATAATGGCCTTGCATAATCATAGTCAATAATTTTTTGTAGTAAGACATATTCTGCTTTGTAAGCAAGTTTTGAAGTCAGTGTCCTGGATAGCTGCTGACAGAGAAGCACACCAGACCCAGGTACTGAAGGCCAGATTGTTGTACTGCCTGACCTTGATACAAAAGTGTTTATAGAGAGAAAATAATTCCAGGTACCCACCACATCTATCCCTGTCTCCAACCAACTGCACAGCTTGTCGATTTGTAACATTTGATTACATATTCACTTAGAGATTATATAGGATTTCTGAAACATTGTCAAAGCCTTTAGGATAAGAAAGAAGTGCCTTAACTTTCTCTGCAAGAACTTTATTTTCTCCCTTGATGGAAGCAAAAATGTACCACCAGCTGCACCCAATATTTTGATGGAGCTGTCATAAAAACATTCATCGTTATGGCACTTTTCCTTACTTTTTTCACACTGAATAGAGTTAGTCTCAGGCAAACTAGCAATGTGAATATTGCAGTGTGGGAGACTCTCAGGTTCAAAGCCGGTCTTGTTACCTTGCTGTGTGAGTGCTAGTTGTTAAAAATTGCTGTAGTTTCCTATTGTGTACAAGAATACTAATTGCTTCAGCAGCATGTATGCATTCAGTTTTCCTCTGTTCAAAAAGGAGACTATGGTGATTTGAAATGTAAAAGTATAATCATCCTAGATAAATTGGACAGCACTTAAGCAATCAAAAGCTAATGCAGTCTTGTAAAAGTAGTTTTAGGGAAATATTTCAAGTTTTATTCACTCAGATAGCATTTTCAAGAGCCAAAGCACGGCTTTATTTTTTCTTTCTGCACAATTGAGCATTAAATATTGCACTGAGACACAGCAAAACAGGTTTTGCTATCCTCTAATACTGCTTAAGACTGTTTTCAAAACAGCAGATTTGCCATCAAACAGACAAGACATCCATCAATTGACCAATTAAAAAAATGTGGGGGTATTTTTATGCTGCTAGATTACAGTTGTCTGTGGTTTTTTAGGGTAAATTAATTTAAAAATTTTGGGGTTTTTTTATTTCTTTTTTTATATGACCTCTTGGTTATCTCAATGAATAGTTTTCTTTTAATTCAAGTTAGAAAAAAATTATACCATATCACATCATGAAAAGGACATTTAAATTACTTTTGACTGGTTTAATTATTTAAAGCTTACATTTGTTTTAGATTTTCTTGTGTTACATTTTCATTTTTCTCTTTTTCTTCTCTGATTGCCTTTATTTAAAAATTCTTTTTGTTGCTCTTCTCTTTCCACTCTCTTAATTTTTCTTTCCACATTATTAATTTCTTTTTTTTTTTTTTTTTGTTAAACTGTCACCTCAAATCAGTGGCAACAGCCATCTTCAAAGGGGATATGCAGTGTCTGAAGGGCATCCTTCTTCTCCCTGAATTATTTACCAGTAGTTTGTCTTATTGTCTGGGATTTTTTTTTTGAAAAACATAATTTTTCATTTGAACAAGATGGTATAACCCATTCTGTCTTTCTTTGCCTGGTTTGACATGAGCAAGTATTATTTGGACAAGTAATTGCTAATTTTGTCTGAGGAGTTTGTCTGCTCTCTTTTTCTTCACCCATAACCTATGACAATTTCTGAGAAGAAAATCAGCAGACATAAACTCAACAATGCAAATTATTGTGATTTACATAATCCACAACTGCTGAAACATGAGGATAATAAAATGCTCTGGAAAACGTAATGGAGAGGTTGTTTATTAGTTACCAAATATATGGTAAACTTAGGTTTTGCCAGCGATACTCACTTGTTTGGGAAGGTTACAGTGTTTTAGAAATATTTGGCTCTCTAGCTGATGAGGCAAGAAAAGCCACTTTCTCCTTTGGTTGCAGTGCTAAAGCCAGCAATGTCCCAAGGATGGGGAAGGGTCAAGGGTCTAAGTGGGAAGCCACACAAGGAGTGGCTGAGACCACTTGGTTTGTTGAGCCTGGGCAAGAGGAGACTGAGAGGAGACCTCCTCGTGGTCAGCAGCTTCCTCAGAAGAGGAAGCAGGGGCACAGGCACTGATCTCTTCTCCCTGGTGAACAGTGACAGGACCTGATGTAAAGGCATGAAGCTGTGTCAGGGGAGGCTTAGGTATTTTTAAGGTATTTTTCCTTAAAAAAGGTCCCACAATTTTCCTTTCTGTTTGATGCCTGGGTGAAACAGCTCTGTGAGCATTTGCATGACTTCCTGCAGGAATGGCTGCTCTGGATGTACTTTGAAAAGCTGTGGGATGGAACTGAGCTTGTAGATGAAGAAATCTAAATGTAAATGTTTATGTATAGATGTGTGCATGTGAGCTAAGTGTCTGAACCAATGTCAGAGTCACTGTAGGTGATGGAAATCTGAAGTGACTGAAGCCACTGCCAGATGGGATGCTCGTATGTCTGCAAGGGATCGGTAGGATTTACAGGAGAATTGTGTCGTTTTGTTCTGAGCTGGCAGCAGGAGGTGAGCAGAGGTATTCCAGGGACATCCAAAATACTTGCTGGATAATCTTTTTTGCAGTGCCGCTCAGTCTCACCTGGTTGAAGTGGGAAGGCTGTCCTAAGGAAGCATGGGATCAGGGGTCTGGCTCTGAGTATCATCTTTGTTGTGTGGCTAAGATTGTGACTGGCAGGTAAAGGTTTATTCAAGAGCTTGATTTAAGACTCAGGCTATTACTGTACCCACTGTGTGAGCACCTCAGCTTTATATTTCCCTTTATAAGGGAAATTTTTTTGTGTGTGTTTATTTTCCCCCATTGAATTCTCCATTAATTTATAAATAATATGGCAAAACCAAACCAAACCAAACAAAACCAAAACCAAAACAAAACCAAACACAAACAAACAAAAAAACAAAACCAAAAACCCAGGGATTTGCCCAAGCCAATCCAAAATCATAAGATTGACTCCCAAAACGGAGCCAGTTATAGGTTTTCTGTTCATGAGATTTTTGCCTTCTGTGACTCATTCAGTCATAACATCACTATCTCCAGCAGACTTTGTGTGCTCTAACACATCCTTACACAACATAATTTCTCCTGAGTCTTTTTCCAAGCCAATGTTGACTCTATTATTAAGCTGTAGAGTTATAGACTTTTTACGAACTCTCCCAGGTCTGTCCATGTGTATGTGTCTATGTATGACCTCCATGAGGGGTCATACATCCTAATTTAAAGCTTGGCTTCACAAAGAACAAACTGTTTGGAGGACAGAAAAGCCGTGCCTTTTCCCTCTAATGCAAATGGTGGCAATTGCTTCCCCTTTTTTACCAAACCCATAGGTCAAGAGCAAAAGGCAACAAGGGGTCCTGACACCTCTATTGTTTGGAATCTTACCCACAGAAAGAGAAAACAGATAGACAGGCAGCCAGAGAGAGTTTTTTTTCCTCAGCAACAGCTGCAATATTCACATGCTCACTTTTATGTGGTAAAAGTATTTTTGGGTTCCCTATATCCATTCGTCGTTACTGTGTACTATTGCTAACCCTAGGAGAAACATGAGTTTTGAAAAAGCAAAGCAAACAGATTTTCCCATCTTAAATTTTACTTTATTCTTGAGGTATCCAGATGGAAGAAATATGTTTGATGGATTTAAAGCTACAAGTTTGGTTTCATCTTCAGGTTCAGCATTTTGACACATGTAATTTACCTCTTATAACAAGATCCTTATTTTGAGGCCACAAGCAAAAAGCCAATCTTCAGCTGCTTGTATCAAGCTGTACTTCACATTCTCTAAAAGGAGTCAAAATGGAGAAGGTTTTCCTCATTTTTAGCAATGTAACAAATTTTCACAAAGTGAATTCTTCTCAACAGAGAAAAAAAGGCAAACCCAGAAGACCTTGCTGTGGGTCTTTGCAAGCTGCTCTGTGCCAGTCAGGCCTCACACAACCAGGAAGTGTATTGGCTGAACAGATACTAGCAAATCATTTTTAATACCTCATTTAAGGCCTTTGGAGATTAATTTTATCATAAATTTGGAAGCCTGATTTAATTGCGCTAATTATATTTTCTCTTGGGAATTGATGGATTACTACCTAGCATATTTTCAGTGTGTGTAATGAATCACACTGAGGCTTTCTCTTATTTATACCTACTGAAAGTCAAGGAAATGAGTTACAACAGGCATTAAGAAACATGCAAGAAATTACCCTAAACCGTTTGCTACATATTTTTGCTCCTCTCATGGATCTATTCTCACGATGATGATTCTGCTCTTCTGGAAATAATTGCAGAAACCCCGTTTTAATTCTTTGTCTGTGGGGAATTCACTGAAAAGAGAGCACATTTCAGACATGCAAGACATCTTCAGTTCCTCCTCACATCACTCTATTAGCATCCATCCACCCATCCGTATGTATTCATTTTTGAACGGAATGCTGTAGGTGCAGAAGTAATTATAGCCACCACACTTCCCGGTACTTGTGATTCCATCAGATGTAATCATGCACATGTCACAGGCCTGATTTTGCTGCTGCTACAATTTGCCTCTGAATGGAATAAGGGATTAGGTGACATCCTGTCACAGAATAAAGTTCATCTATCAAATTCAAGTGCCAGTCACCAGGATATCTTGTTTTTTGTGCAACTTTGAGCTAGCAAGGTCATGCAGAGACCAGGAGACAACATGATTTTCCAATGTTCATTTAATGCCATAAAGCTTATAATCACTATTTATCATTTATGTGGATAGAAAAACAGTCTATGCCTAAAATGAAGTAGCCATTAAATGCACAGTGTGCTTTTTGTCCTCTCAATTTCTCCTGTGGAATTAAAAAAATGCCCAAAAGTATTCTTTTTTACTTGGGGTGAGGGAGGTACACAAGGGCTAATTCTGCACCCCCATCTTCATATCCTTTCTTATAGTTTTGTTCTGAAATCTTCCCCTTTCTCTCTGGCTCTTGCAGGCAGAACAATAACTAAGCTTGAACAAGTATATCTCAAGCTCAGCCTCGATGCTGAACTGCTATCTGGTCTCTCTTTCTGAGCCCAGCACATCCTTGCCCTCTACAAAAAAGTGGGGTTCCTTGTCCACCACTGTGGTGAAGGGGCTCTTTTCTGGATGTCTGTGTGCCCTCTCCACACTGGGGGAGCAAATGGGCCTTTCCAATACTGAGGAAAGGCCTGTACTGCACTGCTTAGGCATTGTATAGACTGCCAGAAATCCAAGCAGGAGTTGCAGCTGCCAAGGGGTTTCTTCTGCCAGTGGGGAGCACAGGGTAGGATGTTGCAAAGCAGAGTCCAGCGTGCTCAGCTGAGAGTTGAGCAGGGGGGACCAACATCTCATTATTTTCCTGGCCTGAATAGCACAGTATTTTGAAAGCAGTACATGCTCTAATTTGACTGTATGGTTATTCCTTTTTAGAATTGCATTTTCTCAAATGTGGTATCACCTAAAGGTGGACCCTTCTTTCAGATATGACAATCATTTCCCCTTAATTAATTCTGATAGTTTGTTCATCTTTGTGGAACAGATCTTTGTGAAGAGAAAGAAAGGCACATTTCCTTCAGGAGCGAGTTATGAGCACATTAAATTGAAAAGCTGCAATGTTCTGTCACATTAGCTTGGTCCCTACAACGCAGCAGTCACGCTTGATAAGTGGCGACATTAAGAATAATATTAGAGAGCACAGCACAGGGTTGTGATGGCAACCAGAATACCTATCTGCCCATTGTTACAGACCTTGCCCTCCTCTTTTATGCCTTTGGGAGTGAGGGACATATAGAGGGAAAAAGAATCAATATGTTTCTCAATTTTTTCTTGTGGTTGACAAAAAAAATGTGGATTATAACTGGACTTTCCACTGAGCTGTAATCCTGTAACTTCAGTGCCATGAAAAAATACATAATTATGCTATGTTAAATATAGTATATGAGGCAGAAGTGGTAAAATTTATTGCAGTAATTATTGTTTATTTGTTTATTTATTTATATGAACAATATGTGTGGGCGTATAATGTTACATAAACACATAGGAGCAGTTTTCCAGGGTGTCTATCACTGTCATACCAAAGTGCTGATACTGCTGTGAGGAGGAGGCTGATTGCCTATTTAAGACTTTTAAGTGGCAGCGAGGATTATTTTCTTCTGGTTTTGACCTACCTTTCCCCATTTCTGAATGGCTGGTGTTCAGTTCTTTCTTTAAGCCAGTTTTCTGGATAGGACTTGCTTATTAAAAGTCACAGACATTATTTTAAATCACACCGCTGTCAGCGAATCTCTTTAGTGGATCATACTTGCTATAGAGTCCTGAAGGTTTCTGGCTTGAACCGTAACACAGACATCTTTGAATGATATCCTCTGATTTCACTGCACACTTAATAATGTCAGGGGGTTTTTCCAGAACCCTTGGTGCTATTTTCACCTTTTCATTGGAATCAATAGTACCAGCACTGTTCCCACACAGCCTGATGAGGTCACATTTAGGTGGACACCGACCACTTCCATTAGCCCACTTGTGCTTTCTTTTGCTCTCTTTTCTATACATAATTCAAATCAAATACTTATCTCAAAAGAATGTATTTATTCTCTTTTTAAACTAGCCTTGGACTGTGATGTCCAAAAAGAGCTTGAAGCTAGTTAGGTGACCTTTGTGCTGGAGCTAGTGGTTATGCATTTAATGTGTTTCCTTGGTTTCCCTCTTGCCAGCTGTGCCCGTGTTGCAAACTTACGGTGACAGGAGCTGCCACTTGTGCTCCATATTTTTATGCAGGAGCTAAGACACAGATCTCTGGTTCATTACTCTGGCTCCTACCGTGCAAGCAAATTATAATTGTTTAAACACAGTTGGGTTTATTTTTAAGTCTGGAGGATAACAGTGTGGCCATGGCAGAGACTGGAAAACCAGGCAGGGAAATTCTGATGGTTCAGCTTTTCTACTTCCTCAGGACCTTTGTGGAGAGTAAACCAGAAAGAGGTAGCAGGTGAGAAATGTGGGCTATAACCTGAGTAAAACTGACTCCTACTAGAAACAACTTCTGTGGAGAAGGGTTTTATACTGTGGCATCCCCATGAGGGGAAACATGGAAGAGAATTTGGGCAGTATAAACACATGTTTTCTCTGTGTCTGCTTATGTGGTGAACCAGCATTTACCCACAACCACTCTCCCAGCCAGGCAAAGCTGCCTCTGGAGAGCAGGACCTGCCTCTGGAGAGGAGCCCAGAAGCAGAGCTGAGCCCATGCAGGGCAGCCTGGGGAACAGCTCTGGCATTTTTCCTTTAATTTCTATATGGGAGTAAGGCAGCAGAGGTGCTCAGAGCATTTAAGGACAAGGCAATCCTCAAAATAACTCATAATTTCTTTTCTGTCCCTTTTCTCTATTTTTCTGCAGAGTTAAATGTAAGGGAATCTGATGTAAGAGTGTGTGATGAATCGTCATGTAAATATGGAGGAGTGTGCAAGGAGGAGGGCGATGGCTTGAAATGTGCGTGTCAGTTCCAGGTAAGGGCTGCTCACCTTTTCGTTTGCCATTTCTGACAAATCTTTCAGGTGAAGGGAAGTGTTTGTAGAGTCACTGCTTTAAAAATACAGCTCAGCAATAGGCTTATGGGCTCTAACCATAAACTCCTTTTTCAGTGGCACTGATTGGATCAGATAAAAGCAGGGTCATCAGTGATCATAAAGGTTATGAGTTAGAACAATGAATTAGTCCTGCTCAGGAAAAAAAAAAAAAAATTATAAAAACATCTTCTGAAGTTTAAAAATAAGTAAATAGCAGGTTCAATTTTTTTGCTGGTTTTTGAGCCTTTAGTTTGCAGCTTTTATAACCATCATGGCAATTCTTCTCCCCTCCTGCCACTAACATTTTTAGAGAAAAAACAATGCAGCAGTTTTTTCTTTTCACAGTTTATTACCAGGACAAGTGTATGAAATATCATGTACAAGACTCATGGTAAAACCAGAAGAGCTAGCTGTGTTATCAGCAAACCCTGGAGTGGGGTGTCTTTCAGTGTTTTAAAAATAATTGTGTGTTCTGTTTTCAATAAATAATAAATCAAGGGGAACCAGAATAGTAGTGGTGCATATATGATCTTACACTGGTTTTGGATTCCAATGTTTCAGAGCTGGCTTTTGATAGGCTTTTGAGTTCACCTGTGCTGGGGACATTGTTCTAACTGCCTTTTAGAGGGAGAAAAAATTCTTATAAGAAGAGGCTTTTTCATATGTCTCAGACTGTCTGTAACACTTATTTAAGTAAAACCAAAGCTCTGTAATGATTAAAAAAAAAAAAAAGAAAAAAAGAAAGAAAATAAATTCAACCCTAGGATATCCAAAGGATTAATTTCTTTTCTGTAGGTGGTAGATTTGGTGACTTCCTAATAATCAGTTCTTGAAGACATATAAAAAAGAACTAGTTCATGTGATAAACTGCTCTTTTTTTTTTCAACAATGCATTTTTTAAAAAAAGTATTGCTTTTAAACTACTTGCATGTTTGCTTCTTGAAAAATTTATTCTATACTGTTAGGAAAGAAGTCCTTGGCTGAGGAGAAGACAGGCCTATGTTTTTCAGACATAGCAGGCTGAAAATCTTCCTGTAACTCTCAAAGTTAATTTAGCTTACTCAATTCTCTAAAACTAACAGCACCAACATTTCCAGGCAGTAAACACCCAACCCAAACTATTAGGTTCCTCACATGCAAAACTATCTGAGAGCTAGCTAATTTTTTTCTGATACTGCAAGGTTTTGAAAGGAAAACAGACAGATTTGTGTTTAGTGGTTCCACTGAAGAGGCACTGAAAGGAAGATGTGGGAATATCAGTCTGTTCTTCCAGAAGTGTGTTTCCTATTCATCACAGAGCTGGATAACTGTGATACTGGTCCCATCCAGGAAGACATTTCTTATGTTGTTGAGACTGCAATTTTTAGAAAAATGTACCCTAACAAGAGAGTTGCAAAATCAAATTGATCTGGGATCCAGGTTATGATCAGGTGAGATGCTCCTGCTGGAGGGGAAATCACAGAAGCCATGAATACGCTGAGTGGAAAGGGACTCACAAGGGTCATCGAGTCCAGTTCCTGACCCTGCACAGGACACCCCAAGAGTCACACCATGTGCCTGAGAGCAGTGTCCAAACACTTCTTGAACTCTATTGGTGCTGTGACCACTTCCCTGGGGAGCCTGTTCCAGTGCCCAAACACCCTCTGGGTGAAAAATCTTTTCCTACTATCCAACCTAAACCTCCCCTGACACAACTTCAGGCCATTCCCTCAAATCCTGTCACTGGTCCTGCCATAGAGAAGAGATCAGTGCCTGCCCCTCCTCTTCCCCTCATGAGGAAGTTGTGACTGCAGTGAGGTCTGCATGACAGAGGGGCACAACTAACCACAGCCACCCTTGAACTGAGGCCAAGACCAGCACAAACTTTCTTCAGAATAGGGAAAATGAATGACAAATTTCAGTGTTGCTTGAAACAGCTGTAATGTCATGGCAGAAAGAGCTCTGCAGGCTGAAAGATCTTTTGCGGTATTTTGGATGAGTTTTACAAAACCTGATTGAAAAGCTGATCAACACCTAGTGAGTGTGTGTGGGAGGTAAGATGGGGTAAAGTGGGGTGAGGAGAAGGAGAGACATGATGGGGCTCTTTTCCAATCTCAGTAAGAAAGGCTTGAAAACAATCAGTTTAATAAGATAACTGCTTTAATAGGACAGAATAGGAAAAGAAGCAAAGTGAGGAAATCTTTCAACCCATTCAGAAGTTGGAAACTCTGAAATCTCACAGCACTGGATGGAGCTCAGATGGATTTTCCCATGGCACACTGTGCTGAGCAGATCCTGTGCACAAAGAGTTGCTCTCCCTTTTGGCCATTTGAAGTATTAGAGGAGTTCCTGACAAGAAAACAGCTTTACTCCTAAAGGGCTCTCACAGACAGCTTTGGGCTGTACTGTACCAAATCACTAAAGGCTTACCAAACTGCAAAAAAGGAATCCCTTTACTTCTCATTTTCTATCCTCAGGACGGAACCTGCAAATTTAAAACATCACACAGAGACTTAAGGAGAATTGAGAATTATCTATTGAACAGAGAATTATCTATCAGAAAGTATTGTCACCCTTGGAAGTTGCCTGTTTTTTACAGGCAACTCTCTCTAGAAATGACTGTTCAGTATGGCATGTGACAGGACTAGTGGCTGTGGTTGAGTGTCTGAGAGCTACTCACTATGGGAAAGTATTACAAAACTGTTAGAAAAAAGTTTCAGAACTGGCAGCACGATTTGTTTCTGTCCATACCTGCTTAGTTCATTCTCAGCTGGTAATCTATGGCAGGATGACAAAGGATTGGAGGGTAATACCCTTCAAAATTATGTTTTAAGATTTCAGTATTTTGACCTTTATGTATGTCAAAACACAAAGAAACTGTTGTGGGAGAGGCTCTCATTTGGAATTTGGAGAAGAAACTCTTGTATTTTTAAGTCATTTTAACTTAACTAATGTTATTTCTGCATGTACTCTCACGAGTTGAACTACACCAGTTTAATCATAAACTTTGTGTGGCTAAGGAATTTGGTAGCTACTCTGTATTTCATCATTGCTTCTTGGTTTTCATTTTTGGTTGGGTTCTTTTTACATTGGGGTGTTGAAGATGCAAAAGGTGTCTGTCATTACAGTTACCTCTGCACCCCCAAACAGGGGAATACCTTCTTTTCCAAGCTGTGAGGCAGGGTCTGGATCCCCAGTTCAGCAGGAAGCCGTGCAGCACTCTCGGATGCTCGGCAGATTGGTGGTCCCAGCAGCTTAATGCACATTATGTGTACAAGGGGTTTATAATCCATTTCTGTTAGAGTATAAGAAAACAGCAAAATGTAGGTAGCTTCTGCAAAAGCTACTCTGAATGATAAGTTTTCCTTTCTTCCTTTCTTTCTTTTTATTTGTATCAAATTCTACTAAACTGAAGATTTAAATTTCTCAGTGTAGTAATAGAAAAGCATTCCTATAGTTATTGACCAAGTAAAAGACTCATGATGCTCTTGAATTTAATGAGAATGGTGATTGTTTTCCACCTCCTTTGTAAGACTGTTCTGACCAAGGAGGTCAGCAAATCTCCCCTTAAGCATTGTTCTCCTTAAGTTCTCCTTTGCTCAGTTTCATTCCCCTGTGCCTAGTCATACTTTCTTGTATTATCTTGAAGAAGTTCTCTCCTTCCTCAGTGTTTATCCTTCAAATGCTTCTAGATGCCTGACATATTCCCTCTAGCCAGTAAAAAGTCCCACCATAGTTATTTTGTGCTTTTAATCTTTCCTACTGAATTCTTATGTTAGTCCATGTGGAGTTAGACTATTATTTCAGTGATCCAAGAGGAATACATATAGTGATACTGAAAAACTAATATATTTCAAATCATTCTTTAGCAAAAAGCGCTATAAGATGCTGTTAATAACACAACTATCTTCCTGTATATTAATATGCAGTTGAGATTAATCACTTGATTTCTGTATGACTAGGTTATTTTATAATTTCTTTTCCAGTGTCACACAAACTATATTCCAGTTTGTGGATCAAATGGAGACACTTACCAAAATGAATGCTTCCTCAGGAGAGCTGCTTGCAAGCACCAGAAAGAGATAACAATGGTATCAAGAGGACCTTGTTATTCTGGTATGTAAAACATTACTTTGTGTCACTAATGAATGATGTGTTATAGTTAGCTCTTTAGTTTTGCCCTTAATTCCAGCAATTAAAATTTTCGTGTTTTTCATAGAATGAAATAATCTGGAAAGCCCAAGTCCTCTTTAGGAATGGAACCTTTGGCTAGACAAGAAGTCTGGTATATCTTCTTATATGCTAACAGACTAATAAATAAACATTACAAGTTGAAATATTTTATCTGAGAAAATAGATTTGAAGGCTTCTGTGGTGCTTATAAAGAAACCTTGATATCCATTGAAAGGCTTTCAACAAATTTGGAGTAGGCTCCAAATTAGCCATTTCTTTAGGACTTTTATTTCTTGGATATACAGAACTAGCATGGCATCCAGCAAGTGACACTGATCATCCTGACTGCACTCTACCTATTATCCAAGGAATCATCTTTGACCTTGGGTCATTACTTTGAAAGCATGCATAATTTACAAAATCATTTTACCTCACATTTCTAGTGAACTTGCATTTTTTGTCTTTTCACACATTTAAAACATAGATTTTCCACTTTTTAAATAAATGGGACAAGTTTTCACTGTCTTGAATATTACAACATGCTCTTAGACAAAAAGCTTTAACCACTTCAGAGGTGTTCTGAACCTCTGGGTAGATTCAAAGCTGGTGATACCAGACACATGGCTGGCTTTCTCAGAACGAAAATAAATGACTCAGTAGTGTAAACAACTGCAGTCTTTGGTACATAAATAACACACACAAATTATTAAACTGTGGGACATCCCTCATCTTTGGATAAAGAATGGCTGCTTGGATTAATCTAAACAAGGTTACATCTATATGGTGGCCAAAAGCATGACCATGGGTGAGATGCACACTCCTTACTAACTTTATGTTGGTTAATTGCAATGAAAATTTAGAGTTATCAAGCTGCAGAATCTTATCTGGAAATTAGGATAAATGCACGTGCAGGGTACCTAGTCCAAGTCCTCACTGCTGCTGGTCACAGTTACCTCACTTAAACACAGCATATTTCACACCTTTCAAGGTCTAAAGGCCTTTGACTACAGAACAGACCCATCCTGAGGTCTGGGTCATGTTTACTAGGGTCCAAAACAATCTGTGTTGTTGGTCCTGATACTGAAGGAAGCCCATGTTTTGTGCCCAACTCAGAAGCATAATTCCAGCATCTCTCAGGCAGATGACTGAATCCACTGTCTTTCCCAATCTCCCATCTGTAAATTATCTCCAGATGCTGCAGAAATAGGGAAAAAATGCAATCTAGTTTTAGAGGATTCATATTACTATAACAACACCCAAGAAATACGGAAGTTTGAACTGAGGATGTATAAGAAAATAATATTTTTTAATTTCATGCCCAAATCATTTTAAGAAATGGACACACAACATGAAAGTTTCTTTCTATCACTGAAACAAAATTCTAGAATAATGTTTTAGGAACAACAAAAAGTGTTTGTTTATATTTGCATTCTATTCTACTAAGAGAAAAATTTCAAAATGAAAAATCGATTCTTCTCAGCCTCAGGTTGCTGGCAGCTAATTACTACATTATTCAGCCAGTACGGGGATTTTTTTTCCAACCTTCCTCTCCTTTTCTTTAAATTCTGCATAAAACCCAGGAAATGCAGCATAATTTTTAGCACTTAGTGTAACAAATCAAGAAATGTGCTGAAACACAGTGCTCCAGAAACTACTGAAAACACACTTGTGAAACAGGGGTTCTGATTACAGCTGCATACTGCACTTACAGCGTTGCAACTTGAAGTGCCTCAGCAGAGCTCCCCTGGAATGGTACCTGCTGCTCCCTGAGTGCCTGATGTGCTTTGGGTGGTGTGAAAATATTGGATGATAAAAGCCATCATCAGGAACCTGTCCATGCCCTGCCAAGATGGTGACATATTTGTGCTCTTGATCTGTTACACATATAATGGCAAATCAGATACTCAAATTAAAAGATATTTTGTAGACCATTAATTTTCACTGGTTGTCTTTGAATTTGCTATTAAAATATTTTGTTCTAGGGCATCTTTGGGACGCAAGTACAGAGTCACTGGTTTCCTATCAGAGTTTTGTTTTTTCAAAGCAAAGCTTCATCTGGTGGGGCCCACCCAAGACAACAGGATGAAATTCCTCCTTAGTGTTGGAACAACTGTTTAATATTTAAAGTATATCAGACTTCTGAATCTCATACAATAATAAAATATTCCCCGATTGCTTGGGATTTATACCTTCTGTAGCTATGGCACTAGAAAAGGCTACACCGAGTGATTTAGTCACTAAATCATTATTCTGTTTCTTGGCAGGTAATATTTTGATTAGAATTTTACAGACATAGGTGATTTGCAGCATATTTATTTCCTTTGTCGGAAGGCTGTCAGAGTTTCAAGATTCTAAAATAAACAATGTTTAAAAAAGAGCCAATTATAGGTGCTTTAGAAATAAAAAAAATGCAGGTTTTGATGTTAAAAATGGTTGCTTAGAGAAATGAAAGAGAATGTATGGCTGAAATTTTGGGTCTGCATATATAGGTTTTAATATTGATTTTGACTGCTGCCAGATTTATATTATATGCACATGAAAATGTAACCACACAATGATGTAGTACTTGATTATACTTGCAGTTTCTCAATGTACTGTATATGGATGTGTATTTG